>NC_143581.1:150492290-150792499 GCF_048544385.1 Mastigoproctus giganteus | reverse complement strand
GCTTGCTCGGATAACAACGACGATGAAATATCGTTGTAAAGATAGCGGAGGACGGCGTTCGTCGGAAATGTCGCGAGAACGCTTTCATTCGACAGAGTTTGTCGTGAGATGTTTTGCTGTCACGCGCCAAAAGACGCCGAATTCATCTTACACTGCCTCCATCATTCTTAAACGAAGATCCGGAGTGATTTCGGAATCTTATTTGCTCTTCCCTTTTTTGTTCGTCTAGCCTAGTGTTTTGTTAAGGAAAAGAGAACGCTTGAGGTAGTTTAAAGCCTCGAGAGGTAAGCCGTACAATTTTTGCATTCGCATAGAAGTCTTCGAACTGATTTGAACGCTCTGTGAATGTAAATTTGTCAAATGTACAAAAATGCTCACAATGTTTGCTGGGCGACTCACTGTGGCTGACAGCGTGCGGATGACAAACACGTGAAATAAATAAACTTTGATAAATACCATCTGTGAGATATGCAATCGTATTCAATATTTATATGCCCTTTCACGTGAATACAAAAGACCAGGGAATTTTGGAAGTGTCAGAACTTTTCTCATAATGAGGCGTTAGAGTTTTTTTTTTTTTGTATTTGTGTTCAAGTTCATATGTTCGTTTAGCGAAAGTAAAAGTGAAAGCCTTTCATAAATCTTTCCGAGAAATTGTGAAAACAATATAGCGGACAGATGAGAGACGATAACGCAAAGGAACATGTAAGAACTTAGTACAGAAGAAACTGAGGGACCAATGTTTTTGATAATAATGCAAATGTTTATTGTGATAACTCGTCAGCAGGGGCGGTTCAAGGGTATATGGTGTCTCTAGACCACATTGACTGATGTGGCCCCCTCCCGCCGATGCGAAGATTTTCATTTTTTAGATTGATTAATTTTTACCGATTTTCGCCAAGGTTTAGAGAGCACTGGTGTCCCCTAAACCTTGGCGCTTCTGGGCCAGTGCCTACTCGGCCTTACCCTAAAGACGGCCCTGCTCGTCAGTATTCCTGATGGTTAGTTTCAGATTGAAAAAAATAAAAGTTTTTTTTTTTTCCCTCACTAGTGCGCGAATGCCTATTTCATGGAACTGGTTACTTTGACCCCCAGCTCATTGACGAGAAGAAAGGAACTCACATTCAGAATGGAGCTGGAATTTCCAAATTTATTCCATGATGACTGAACTGAGTTCTACTATATACTGAATTTAGTGGTGTACTGGGAGATATTCCCCTGTTGTTAATATTCTTTGGAATCTATTAGAATATTACCTTATATTTCTCAAGAATTTATAGAGTAAACTACCATTCTGTGATGCAGAACTGAATTCAACACTGGTTTCATTTTTAGTTTCCATTCTGACATGGACTACAGCTAAATCCCAGAAAACAAGCACTGTTTTCTGTGTTACGGAGGTGGGGGGGGGGGTGGAGTTGTTGGAGAGTGCAGTAGATCATCTTCTCCTTTCATCAGTGGGAGAAATTGTTATATTACAATTTGTGACTAATTTGAAGTGGATCCATGAAATAATGTGTATTATCTACGTAAATGTTGATTACGTAGATAATGTTGTACATTATTCATGGGATAATGTACAACAGTAAATACAAGGCATTATACAAATTCATGACAATGAAAAACAGCTCATTTATTAGCATGGTTGACGTAGGTCAAATGCAGGAAATCAAAATTTAAATTTTATCATCTCTCACAAATAAGCATTTCCTGTTTGTTCGGACACAATATTCGTGGAACTAATGTTTGTAGCTACTACACTTTATCCACTTGGACATTTTGATGTAGTCACTGTCAAGAAGTCCTCTCCTGGTGGTAGTAACTGTCACCGAGAGAGAGGACTTAATGATTTTAATTTCGAGATACGCTGTCTTTAATCTCGAAAACAAGAAAGCGACCCCAGAATATGCGTAATTTACAGATGTGATACACTTACGCCTCATGGTCTTAGTGCATCACAGGCCCTAGGTGCAAAATCTAAAACAGCAGCAACCTTGGATGTACTTTTGTGCATAATCCGTCGAAATCCTTTATATATATCTCACTAACCAGAGGCCATGCAAGAGGATTCCGTGAGTGGTATAAACTAATTCGGCCATGAGGTGTCAGTACTGAATCTTTAAATGACGCGTATTCTATCAGTGACATACCTCTCTTTTATGTGATGAAAGCCTGGATTAATCGGGAAGGGCGAAATACGTAACCCTCGATGGAGACCGATCAGCTTCGCCACCATGTAAAAAAAGGATATAAAAGTATCTTCCTTACAGACGGGATTCGAACCCAAGCATTTCACATATGGCCTGGTAAGAGCGGTGGCCGCAGCCACTGTGCTAGCTACCAGGGATGCATATAGTGACGCACAAGAACAGAATGACATTTGCTTTGTGTGTTTAAAAATTATTTATTTTTTACAGCTTTAAAATTATGTATAAACGTATTAATAATTTGATTCACCTAATGCTGAATACTGAGAACGCATGCAGGCATATAATATAGAGTAAATGGCCACAAAAAAGTGAAATCTGCCTTCTCACATTACTTGTAGAAAGTAATAAAAAAATATAGCGAATTCCATGCAGAAAGCTTACCCTTCGCTCTTCCATCGTTCTTACTTTATGTGTAGCTATTTGATGTGTACATCGTTTCTGTTGATTTTCTAGCAAAAACACCCAAACCACTGCCTGAAACTAAACAAGTTAGATTTGAGTATCAAGACAGTATTCCCTTGGCCCCATCCCCATAATATTTTATTTCACCAAGTAGTTTTCATTCAGAAGAAGCGCGGGATAGTTAACCACATGCGTAGTTTCCCAAACAGCCCGTGAGCCGGCGGAGCGTGATTAATAGTTTTCTTGCCCTGGACTTGTGCGTGTACAGGCAAGCCAAACTTTTGGATTTCTGATTTGGATTGCTCGAATTTTGAATCACGCACAATGTATTTATGATTTTGTTTACTTTTCTGACTATCATTATCTTTCCTCTTAGAATATATTTTGTCCCTTGCCTCACAAGAGTGCTGTGGTACTGGTCGCCAATTGATGCTTTTATGTTGTTATTCATTGAGCTATTTTAGTTGCATATATTTTTCAAATTCCTGCTGTCTCGGAATTGAAAATGTAGAGTCGAGATATACACTGGCGTTCACAGAAAGTGCATCACTTAGGAATTTCACATCTATAACCCTTTTTTGCGATGGTACTTTACATTAATGACTAGCATCACAAATAGAAATAAAAACAAAATATATTTATTAATAGTTAAGGCAAAGCTAAGTGATATTTGACAAGTGTTCTCAAAATATTCCAAAATGAGCATTTGCAACCTTTATACAACAGTTTTGGTAAACACGACAATTATGGTCAAAATTTTATCAGAGGTCCTCAGTTTGCTTCAGTTTATCTTTTTAAATGGACAACAAAATGAAAAGTTCACCAGGTGCGAACTAATATTTAGTTGAACCACCTCTGGCCCTGATGACAGCAGCACACCGTCGAGGCATTGACAAGATCAATTTCTGAAGATAATCATACTGATATTTCGTGGTTCCAAACAGGAATTATGGCTTCCTGAAGTTCACGAAGGGTCTTTGATTTCTTTTTGGCAACTGCAGATTCCACACGATGCCAACAGTTCTCTACAGGATTCAGTCCCGGGCTGTTTCCTGGCCAGCTAACAGTTGTAATGGACCGTTCTTCCAACCATTTTTTCATCTGTAACAAATGTAAACGCATTACTGTCGAACCTCTAATGTAGAAATGAAGCTAAAATAACTATAGACTTGCACTTTTTGCTCAATGACAAGGAGAAGAGTCGTCCTGAAAGATGCAGTTACTTGGCAGGTTGAAAGGGTCTCTAATGGTTGGCAGCAATTTGCCTTCCAATATAGCCAAGTATCCATTGGCATTTACGGAACCTTTTATACGAAAGGTCCGCGATACGAAATGCACCCCCATACCATTTGGCTGGTAGGGAATTTCACTGTAGACACCATACAGTCTGGACGGTATTCTTCACCACGTCTACGGCGAATCGTTTGTCTGCCATCAGAGCCATGCAGGTTGAATTTCTTCACATCCGAGAAAATAACTGACTTCCACTGCTCGGGGGTCCATTTGACATGCTCCTTACACCAAATTAATCGGGCCTTTTTCATTTTTTTGCGAGGAGGGGTTTCTTCTTAGGACGACGGGTCCTAAGAAGAAACCCCTCAAGTCCATTTTTGAAGAGGCGTCTTTTGACTGTTACTGCACTTGCTACCACTCCTGTATGTTCTTCCCATTCTCTTTTCAGCTCAGACGAAGAAGCTTTACGGTTTTTAAGGCATAAGCGCTTCAAAACGCAGTCCTGTTTTGGCGTAGAGACTTGTTTGCATTCGGTTCCTTTTTTCCTGTTCTTGAGTATTCTTCAATAATATTCTTCAGTATTCTTGAGTTTGGAAAGACATCTACTCACTGTCGACTGATTACAAGACATTCTATAAGTTATATGATGGGAAGAATATCCTTCCTCACATAAAGCAACAATAGCACTCTTTCTTCGTGGCGTCAGCTGCTCGTAACTCGCTATCCTGACACAAGCAAGGAATGACTGAAACTCTTGCAGAGTGTGCTTATATAGCTGATGCAATATTAAATCATCACCAATGCGCGTCAATCATCTGATGCAATCTGTAAGAAATATTGCCCTATACTTACGTTATTCGGACGACAATTACAATTTTAAGGGGTGATGCACTTTCTTTGAACACCAGTGTATGTTTAGAATTTTCGTTTGCACTTTGAAACTATGCCATTTTAATCACATGTCAGAACATGTCTGAAAAAATGAAAAAAATGCCGATTATTACGTATTACTCGCGTCATTGACGGGAGTTGAACTCAGGCTTTATCCACCGGTGTGGGTTGTTGTACTGTTTTTCGGGAGCATCAGCAACTTAGGCCATATTGTGCTGTATGTAATGTTTGTAAATTTCGTATGTTCTCTGGTCGAATTTCTGAACGAAAAACCCGAGTTTCCGGGAGGAGAAAACATGCTACCCTCGCCCGAGACCAACTAACTCACTAACGTTGTGAAAAAAAGGTCCATAAAAATTCCTGGCGTCATTGGCGGGATTCGAACTGAAGTGTTTTACATCTGGTGTGGGGAGGACGGCAATTCTATTAACTGTGCTACTTATGAGGACTCCAGTGTGGGAAGGACCGGGATGATATTTACTGTGCTACCCACAAGGGCACAATGAATATCATCACTGTAGTTAACACAGTGGTTATAATTGTTGTTTTTCCACATTGTGGAAAAACAACGATTGGTTCGAAAGCTTGGGCTCAAAGGCCTGGAATCGAATCTCGTGGAAGCGGGAGGGAATTTTATTAACTTTTTTTATCCGTCATTGTGGGCAAGGAAGTTAGTCTTGGAGGAAGCTGCATGATATTTTCGTCCCAAAAACTGTTTTTTTTTTCAGTAAAATAGGCAACTCAGCTATAGAAAACATGCAGATTACAGGCGATATACTAATGGCTCATACTCCTTGTTGCAAGTTCAAAGAACAACAAAGATAACATCTGACGTATGAGCACATCCTTACAAGATGAATAATCTGAACCTTTAAATGAAGCGAAGAAACACACATTTAATATTTTACAGTAAGAATGAGCTATATGTTTTAAACGCAATGTATGATTATCAATTTATTCTCTATTGAGGTTTGTTTTCAGATGAAGTTCATTTTCATTTGGACAGTCATGTACACCAACAAAAACTTAGTTAGTGGGAAAAACAAACTATTAGTTTTGTAAATCATTGTATCATTAGTTGCCAATCCCTTAAATTATCGAGTTACCGTGTGGCCCGGCCTTTTCCATTATTTATAACTTTTGGATCCATGTTCATTGCAGGTTCAGTCAATTCTGTACGTGACTGTACTTGCAGTGAACCTCTATGTCTTGGAAAATAACTTTATTCCTTTTATTGTAGGTTAGTGAGTTTATGACAACAAAAGCTCGTTCCAGCATGGTGGTACCAGGCTTCCCACAACGAGTATTGTGTTCGACTTTTAGAAAGAATTTGGAAATAGAGTGTTCTCACATTTCGTAATATTCAAGGCGGAGATTTCGTTTGGCCAGCTCTGTCTCCTGACGACTATTTTATATAGAGATATCTTAAAGACAAGTGTCGAATTTGCAAATTTTGTAGCAGTCATTGTGCTACTGCGAATGCACTCAGAGAAGAATATATCGCACATGTTTTGCTTTGAAAACTGTATTTCTCATATACACCGATGAGCCAAAACATAATGACCAGCGAGTCGTTATGCAAATCGAAGCAACTGCAGGTGAACTACGGCTCGTGCGCGGGTCGGGACACGGTATAAAGCACACCTGATAAGGAGCTCCGTTAATCAGTGTTACTCTTGTTCTTCAGATGGGCAAGGCAGCAGACTTAAGAGAGTTTGACAAAGGCCAAATTGTAACGGCCAGACGACTGGGGCAGAGCATATCCGAAACGGCACGGCTGGTGGGATGCTCACGTTCAGCTGTGGTTAGTACCTATCGAAAGTGGTCCGAGGAGGGAAATCCCACGAAATGCTGGCTAGGTGTTGGACGACCACGGCTCATCGATGTTTGAGGTGAGTGAAGGCTCTCCCGGATGGTACGTGGCAACAAAAGGACGACTGTGGCGCAACACGCCGGTAATTGGAACGCTAGTGACGGGAGTAATGTGTTACAACACACAGTACATCGAACCCTGCTGAAAATGGGGCTGCGTAGCCGCAGGCCGCTCCGAGTGCCCATGCTAACCACGGTTCACCAGCGACAGCGCCTACAATGAGCACGCGAGCATCGAAACTGGACCTTGAGTGACTGGAAGAAGGTCGTCTGTCCAATGAATCACGTTTCCTGTTGCACCATGTGGACGGTGGGTACATGTGCGTCTTTTACCTGGGGAAGTGATGGCACCTGGATGCACTGTGGGACAAAAACAAACCGGTGGCGGCGGTGTCATGCTTTTGGCGATGTTCTGCTGGGATACCCTGGGTCCAGTCATCCATGTGCCGGGAACTCTGACGTCTACCACCAAGAGGAAATGGGGGAAACCTCTGGTGCCGTTAGACACGAACACACTACCTAAACATCATTGCTAACCAGGTACACTCTTTCATGGCTACGATCTTTGCGGTGCCGTCTTTCAGTAGGATAATGCACTATGCCACACCGCCCAAATTGTTCGAGACTGGTTCGCGGAAGATGAGGAAGACTTCCAGGTATTGCCCTGACCTCCAAATTCCCCAGACATCAATCCTATCGAGCATCTGTAGTTTGTGTTGGAACAGCAACTCCACTCTGCGGCGTTTAAACCACGGACCTTACAGGAGTTAAAGGATCTGCTGGTTACGTGTTGGTACCAGATACCACAAGACACATTCAAAAATCTTGTAGCGTCCATGCCTCGCCGTGTACGAGCTGTTTTGGCTGCACTTGGAGGACCAACATCATATTAGGTAGGTGGTCACAATGTTTTGGCTCATCGGTGTATTAATTATTAAATAAAAAAGACATACTTAACATGTTAATTATTTGTTTAAATTGATTTTATATGAATCATTTTAAATCATTTTAATATAAATGATTAACAAATTAGGTATGTATTTTTTTAAAATCATAAGTAACTGAAATGGTTCGTTGATTAACAATCAACGACCTGAACTGTAGTAGATCTCCTCTGCAATTAGGCGATGTAAAAGCATAAATGTTAAAACCATTTACAATGAATGTAATTACCTTATGATGGAATTTTTATTACTAGATTTAAAATTAATTATCTTGATAAACATTTGATAGAGAAACACTACGAATTAATTATATAAAGATAAACTTGTTTTGTTCATAATTTAGTTTGAATTAATGCGCACTCCTTTTTTTGAAAAACTAATTCTTCATGATAAATGTAACTCGTATTAAAGGTAATTACCCACGTGCCACATTTTCACTAATTTGTTTTTATTTAGCATTAAACATGAAATTATGTCTGTGTGTGTTTAGAATTTTGACCGCTTTTTGCTTTTGGCGCAGTTAGAAAATTCAATGTAATTATTGCTTAGTTACACGTACTGTGATTGGTAAACTTTTAAATATATTTGGGAAATGTAAAGAAAATTATACAAAAGGTTCATTATATTTTTAGGCTTTGGAATTATTTGCAATGACTGGTATGTCATGTATTATTAGTAGGTTGTGTAATTTCAGCGGTATAAAGACTATACTCGCTTAAAAAAATATTCATTTTAGAAGCGTGTTTTAACAAAGTTTCTGTATTTTTGCTTATGTATAATGGAGCACAACATTACCAAACGATAAGCTTAGCAAGTTGTGGGGAACGCCCATTGTCTAATGCTTTGGAAAAGAAAACTGTTATGCAAAGCGTGTGATAAAAAGCTTCACTGGACTAATCGTGAGAGACTTGTTCTTCGTGAGAGATATAATTTCTCCATTAAAGATGAATTTTAATGAAGTTAGAGGTTATTCCTACGAAATCTTTACATTCTTGTTTGAGTTTGCTGTCTCAGAAAGAAACATGTTTTCCAGTCCGCTTTCCTTGGAACAGAAGATGTCGCGACATCATTTCCTGTGAATCCAAGGTATTTATAATCTTGAAGGAAGTTCTCAGGTATGGTTTCTAATTTTATATTAGTTGTGAATTAAATTTTGACAGAACATTTCACTAGGGATAATTTCAAATAAAAGTATTCATGTGGGTTGCAAAAAAAAAAAAAAAAAAAAAAAATGCAATGGTGATGTCGTCTGCAGTAGTTCAAACTACTACAATGTGAGAGTAAGTTTTAGTTATCTCGAGGCCTGTTACGAATTTTTATGAATGTGTTATTTGACTCAACTGGATTATTGAATTTAAACAAAATGATACATTTTGAAATCCTACCCCTGGGGGATTGAGATCTGCTGGATTTTAACATTTTCTGGATTTCAAAGAGGTATATATATCTAGTGGTTGAGCAGTTTTCAAGAAGCACATTTTAATGAATATTAAATGCTAACAGATGAACTTATTTATGTCTAAATATTTATATAAAGACTAAAAGGTATTTCTATAGTAGAGAGAATTTTTAGGCGCACCAAGGTTATTCCGCGATGCGTTGACGCTACAAGTCCTCCCCCTTCTCGTGAACAAAGCGTTGGTCTAAGGTACGCACTACTTACGTTAAGCATTTGGTATCACGAATTATATCGGTGAATGCAGGGGCGTAGCTATCGTATAGCAAAAGTAGGCAAAGACTAGAGGTTCTAGTGAATTAGGGGCCCTACTTACCCGTTCGGTTAGTGCATGTGTATGCGTCATGGTATGGTGTTCGGAATTCTCAAACTTGACAGGAGGACATGGGGGATAGGCCCACCGTATACGAACATTTAGCCATATACGGTGGTCTAAAGTTGTTAGTTGATTAATTTCAGTTCAAGTTCAAGCCATTATCAAAAGAGCAATTGACATACAAATATGTATTTGTTTATTATTGCTATTTGTATTTAAAATATAGTTTAAAATTAAATTAATAAAAAAAATAGCTAAAAATGGATGAAAAGAAAAAGGAAAAGGGTGGAGCCAAAAAAAGAACAATGAAGAAAGCAAAAGAACAAGCAGTCAATAAATTACCTAAATTAGATAATTTCTTTACAAAACACAGTAATGAATTATGTCCAGAAGAAGGTAAAGAGAAGACTAGTATTGAATCGGAAAATGCAGAAAAGAATGCTGATGGTGTGAATATATCTGTGGATCATTTAAATCAGGTAGGGTAATCAAATGAAAACAATTCAACAATCACAGATATGCCTTTATCGGAAATTAGTGTTGAACGCACTGCACCGTTTATTCCCTCAAGCGATCTTGGAGAATACGTGGACATCAACATTTCCGATGAAACAAAACAAAACATTATGAGTTTGTCACCTCAGAGACTTACAGGACCATTTCCAAGGGATGTTTAACAACAAAATAGAAGTTTTAGTGACACGTACTACTATTCTACTTTGACATATGGTCCAGTTCCTCGTTTGTGAAGGCCTCCGTAGCCGAGTGGTCAGGAGCGGGTGTGCAGTAGCACACGCTCTTTGAGTAGACCGGGGTTCAAGCCCCTGACTGCTGAATACGGTCGATCTGCAAACCCGCAATGGACCAGCGTGGCAGATTATGGTCCATTTCCCTCAGCATGAATTGTTGAGGAGGCTTCCATCCTGCAGTGGGTTGATAATGGCTACACTTTACCTTTTTTTTACTCACGAATTTTAGATGCTGCATATTGCCAACCATGCTGGCTGTTTTCAAATATTAAAAGTCAACAACGCCAAATGCAACTGAACAAAGTTGCATTTGGCGTAGTCTAGCGAACTTGAACTCCTGACTATGCCAATCTCATAGTCTGGCGTTCCGGACTATGCATTGGAAAATTCTATCTTTTCCGATAAAATTTCGCAGTGTTTCTCAACATCATATCGAGGCATATCCTATACATGAAATGTGGCTCCTAGTGAGGCATGGGTTTACCTCACTAACCTACTGGGGTCGCCTGTCCTATCGTCCCCATACTTCTGTTTTTCTCCCCCCAGTCTGCAGTCTCTCCCTCTCTATCTTTACGCAAGCGAATGCCCTACACACCTAAATCTAATTATGCCTAAAATACCATGCGCCCATATTTTCAGCCCTATCAATCAAGCGAAAACTCTCTCACGCAAATGAACTCAAATGCCAACATATGCGTACGCATGCACTTTTGTGTGTGCGCGGATATATATAATTTTTTTTTTAGATCCTAACCACTGAAATCTCAGGAAAGTAAGTGGTAAGACCTGCCAGAGTAAAATAGAAACTACTGGGTACCCGGTCTGCCTCCCTGGGGCGAAGTGTGGACAACGTCGGGCTCAGCAGGAGTCTGGCGGCTAAATGGCCAGAGGAACAACGGTACGCGACACCACATATTAACAATATCCACACACTTTTAAATCTCTGGCCTTCCCAGCGAACTGGTACACCTACAATGAAAGCAATGCAGAGATGGGGGTAGCCCCTGGTGCCGTTAGACATCAATATACTTTACACTGTACATGAAATGTGGCAAAAGGACGCAACGCTTGATAAAGATCTTGAGGAAAAGTAAGATACAGATACTCATTTTGGAAAATGGTACTCGAACGGTTATTTCAGATAACGCTTATGTTGGTTAAAAATTCTTTAGCATTTCGCGGTCATCGAGAAAGATTTTCGGAAGATTAAAACGGCAATTTTTTTTTTTATCTCAAGTCCATTTACTCTCCTACTATCATGACGTAATGAAATAAATTATTAATAAGCCATCTGGTTCAGTAACTTATTTAAGCCCCACTATCCAAAATGAGTTAATAGAATGTTTAGGTACCAAATTAACAAACGAATCAAGACTCAAAATTGACTCAGCACCATTTTATTCACTAATTTTAGACACTACTCAAGATCTCACAAAAAAAAGATCAATTAAGTGTTACTGTACGACATGTTCACATAATTCGCGACGAAAATGAAAAATCCAAAGATTTTGAAATTTGTGAAACGTTTTTAGAATTCTATGACATGAATTCTTGACATAGAAATGATGATGGATAATATAGGGTCATCGAAAAAGGTGTCCGTGATTTCCCTTTTAATTATCTTCGGAAATATTTGGTCGATTGCTGTGATCGTAGCAGCAAACAGTGCGGCAACTCACAAAGTTTTATTTGACACCTCAACCAACGTCTCAGTCAGTGTCAGTAAGACCTTGGCTGCGCCGTGAGTGTGCGCAGAATTACTCCTACGCGCACCGTCTCAGTCAGTGTCAGTAAGATGGCGACCGTGCAACAGAAAGCGCAGTGTGTGTTTTGGTACGCCGAATTTAAATCTCTCATAACAGTGCAACGTCACTATCAACCTACGTCGGTATTGAAATTCAGCGTGCCACAACACTGCGCTTTCTGTTGAACTGTGGCCATCTTACTGGCACTGACTGAGGCGGTGCGCGTAGGAGTCATTCTGCGCACACTCATGTCACAGCCAAGGTCATTGTTGAGGTGTCAAATAAAACTTAGTGAGTTACCACACTGTTTTCTGCTACGATCACAGCAATCGACCAAATATTTCCGAAGATAATTAAAAGGTAAATCACGGACAACTTTTTCGATGACTCTGTATAATGAAAATATTACACAAACTAAATATTCCAGTTGAAAAATGTTATGGTCAGGGATATGATGGGGCTAATGCCATGAGTGGGGTTTATAATGGTGTGCAGTCATGCATTAAAAGGATTCAATGAAATGCGGAATACATTCATTGTGTAAGTCACAATTTAAATTTAGTTATTAATGATAGCGTAAATTGATAAATGATTAAGTGTTTAGCCAGTAAAATAATATCTTTAATTACAAATAGATACTGTAGCTTTCGAGACAAATCGTGTCTCTTCTTCAACAGAAAATGGAAACTTTAGAGATAAAATTATTCTAACGGACACAGTTGTGCGTGCAGTGAGGCGTGCGAGGGCACGAGGTAAGTCATTCAATCATTAAATTGGTGTTTATTGTTGCTGCATGGACTTGCGTAGTTTTTCTCCAGCGCTTGTCTAAACCTGAAACGGTTGTCTCTAAGATGGGGTGTAGTCTCATGCCTTTGCAGCGGTTCATGGCTCTCGAATTACACAATATATTGAGTGACTGTAACCAGAGGCGGTGGCGAAAGTGTCGGGAGTGGTCAATTATTTCATAGTCCAGCTTGGTATTGAGGTCGTGGTGGGTGGACCAGAAGTGTTCCGCGATTGCTGACTGGTCGGTCTCAGCAAGGCGAATCCCTCTATCGTGTTCTGCAAGGCGGTCTTGAAGACGTCTCGAAGTCTCTCCTATGTAGCAACTGTCACAGTCTTTGCAGGCTATGCGGTATATTACACTGCTGCGTAAGAGGGGGTGACCGGGGTCTTTACATTGGAAACTAGAGAACGTAAGTTTCTACCAGGCAACCGCACGCATTTTATGCGGTATTCTCTGAGGATTTTTGAGATCCGGCCCGACATGCCTGGATAGTACGGAATGTAGGCGGTAGGCACATTGTCCTGAGTTGATGGTGGTCTTGGGTGGACTGTGAGCTCCTGTGCTTGCAATAAGCACTTGTCTAATATGTGTGTTGGGTAGCCACAATTGATCAAGTCTGTCCTCACTGTAGAAATCTCGTTGTGCCTAACTTAATCTGTGCTGCAATGGCTCCAAGCCCTGGAGAATAGAGTGCAGGCAGTGTTGTTGAGATGACCAGGAGCATGGCCGGATCTGTAGTTTGTGAACTGTCCGCACCACATAGGCTTATGATATTCTGAGGTTTTTAGATGTGGGCCCACGCGTTTTACTAGGACGTCCAGGAATGGGAGAGATCCGCCTACTTCTAACTCTAGAGTGAACTGGATGAACACAGGGAATTGAGATATTCTAGCAATGTTGTTTGAGAGCCACGTGGAATGACGGTGAAGATGTCATCAAGGTATCTGCACCATGTTGTAATAGGTACTGCTGGGTTCAGGAATAACTGTTCTTCCAATTCTTCCATGGCGATGTTGGCCACTACAGAACTAACAGGGGCGCCCATAGCAGTACCATGTACCTGCTGGTATACGGAATCCTCAAAGGTAAAGATGCTGCTCGACAAGCACAGGTTGAGGGCGGTACGGATGGCGGTAGTAGACAGTGACGTTCTGTTTGGAAGGTTTGAGTCATTCTCAAGGAGTCTCTTGATGCAGTGTACGGCCTGTTGGACAGGGATTGATGTAAATAGCGACACTACATCAGATTATGCCATAACAATAACAGACGTCATTTGAATGTCAGAAATTGAGAGCTGTTTAATAAGGCGAATGAATTCGCCGCTGTTAGTGACAGTGTGGGTGGTATTTCCTACAAGAGGTGTGAGGAGTCGTGCAATATATTTGGATAGTTCATGTGTAGGTGCATTGCAGCAGGACACTATGGGCCGGAGAGGAACACCAGGCTTATGGATTTTTGATAACCCATAAAACTGTGGTAGTTGGCAGCATGTGGCATGAAGAAGCCACCGAGAGGAGCAGAAATTTTCTTTGCTTTAAATCATGTATAGACAAGTTTATTAACGCATGACTCCAGATGTCCTAAGACTTTCATGGGCGGATCTGTCACAGGTTCATATACGTTGGGGTCTTGCAGGAGGACCAGGGCTTTCTCTCGGTAGGCTGATCGGTCTAATACGACAGTGCGACGTCCCTTGTTAGCGGGAAGCACGACGATGGTACTGTCCTTTCTTATAGAGGAAAGAGCGGCGTGTTGATGGTGATTAAGGTTTGAGCAGGTGGCCGTGTGCTTCGGAGGATGGAGGCAATCTCTGTCCAACAGGCCGTACACTGCACCAAAAGGCTCCTTGAGAATGACTCAAACCTTCCAAATACCAGATACAAAAATCCATAGGATTTAAGCCTGGTGATCTGGGAAGCCACATTACAGGCATACCTCTACCGATCCACCGTTGACCATACTTTCTAGTTAGATACCGAGTCACAACTCGAGCAAAATGTGCCGGTGCATCATCATGCATAAATCACATGTTCTGGTGTTGCTTAAGTGGAACATTATCATCATCAAGGAGGTCTGGAAGAACATTCTGCAGAAACTGAAGGTACAGCTATTCTGGTAGTCTGTTTGGTAGAAAGTGTGTGTTGTCCATTTAGACGGTCTCCTAGTAGTCCTGCCCATACATTCAACGAGAAACGTTGCTGATGTCGTGACTTGTGAATTGTATTAGGATTTTCGTCTGACCAAACATGACAGTTACGAAAATTAAAAATACCATCACGAGTAAACCCAGCTTCGTCAGTGAACAAAATGTTGTTTAAAAATTGTGAGTTCTGGACACACTGTTGTTGCATCCACTGGGAAGGTAGCCTGTATTGCAGACTACCCTTCCAGCTGGATATGGTAGGGGTACAGTAATTGGCGATGTAAAGTTCGCCACACACTGCTATGATTCAGTACACGCTCTTGCAGAGCAACCCTCCTTGTTGAAATTCCTGGATTTTCTTTTATTCTTTCTAACAGACTTAAACTCTAAGTATTGGCCAGGTCTTCTTGGTGAAACGAATCTTATTGTCCAATTTTATCTTCAGATAGCCCTGTTGCGACAAATAGAACTTTAAAGAAATTAAATATTGAGATTAACACATCATTGTGTCCTTCCCCCCTCCCCCAACAAAAAACTTTTGTTTCCAGTTCCATTCAAAGCAGCTTAGCAGTAAAAGTAAGAGGGAAGGGATGTTGGAGGCAGCGGCGGATTGGAGGACATGCCAGTACAAATTCATATATATTTTTTTTGATACCGGCCCATGGGATCACAAATAGTATGAAAACTAAAGTTTGCTTATTTTACATATAATTTGTTACAAAGTAGACTAAAGTAAGTAAATTATTTGGTATGTGAAAGTTATGTTTACGTTACACAGAAAAATGACGAAATATTGCAAACCGATATAAAGAATGATCCTATATTGTAGCTTTATTGAACAAATTAAAGGCTGGGCTTTATATATTTTGTCGTATTTATTCAATACACTGGGGGTCAATACAACCGTTGGTCAACTTGTGATTCACCAGGACTTGACTGGCTGAGGAGTAGTCTTGCTCATTGGTTTCCATAAAAAAAATACCGGACAAACACAAGTAAAGTATGGCGCAAGGACGCAAAACATGCCCTCATTGGAAGAGAGTGGATTACATTAAGAAGTACTAATCTAAAATATAATGAAGCTAAAATTAAAACGTCGTTTAAAATAATTTACAACGTATAATTTTAGTTTAATTGCTCAGCATTTATAATTTTTTTAGAGAAAGCCTCTTTTACATGCAAACAATTGAAAGGTATATTAACGAAAAACAAACAAACTGAAAGTTATTTCGTATAGAATGAAACTATGGACAACTGTTACGTTCAGTTGTTCGTAGAAATTGAAGATTGGTTAAAACCTCTCCCAAGACGTTTTCACACACACACAGGAACTAAAAATAAAATATTATTAAATCCCAATCATAAATATATTGAAGTAATTAAATGTAATTAACATTAATTTAACCACATGAAATGTTGTTTAATTATATAGAACTGCAAGCGTTTGTAGTTCTATATAATACAATACAATTGCAAGCGTTTAATAAGTTAACCTTGACTATATACAGTATATATGCTTGATATATGAAAACTAGTTTTTATCATACTCCCATATATGTATGTATCTGGTGTTTGCGTAGATATAGTTCTATAAAGTGAAGTACGAAAGAAAGAAGCGTTTTAAAGTAGCTAACCTAAAAGAACATATGCATGTTACGAAATTCTCTTCGTTTGTCACATTTTTGACAAAAGAAGAGAATGGCCCAAAAGTTATTCCTGTACTCATGAAAGCTGTATATGGTGATGCTGCCTTTTCTGAATACTGGATAAAATAGTCTAAGTTGTTTGAATGGGGGGGGGGTCGAGAATCCATAAAAGATGATTCCGGCTCAGAACGATCAATGGGTGTGACAACTCAAGGAATGTGCCAAAAAAACTGACGTCTGGTTATGTAGGACAGACATATTAAAGTATCCATGATTACCAGAGAATGTAATATTTTTGAGGAGTCGGTACCGACCATCCACTATGAACACTTGGCTATGTCAAAGGGCATTTTTTTGCTGTGTGCCAAGAGTGCTGATACTTCTGAAAGTCTGACAGTACTTTCTCTAATCCTCGATAAAGTGAAGATGAGAAAGTAAAAATGAAACGTTAGCGGTAGATGAGGGCAGGACTCAAATTTGTGAGATAAATTTATACATGAAATGATACTGATCCACAAGAGTTTATTTTAAGAACTGTAACTGGTTATGAAACGTGGATTCATCACTGGGAACCGAAAAAAAAAAAAAAAAAACCCACAATAGTTCATTCAATGGAAACGCCATGGGTCACTATCGCCCAAAAATTCAGTACTTAATCCATGTGATGGGAACATTGTGGCCACCGCTTTTTGGGATATGAACTTAATTCTTTGCTAGACTGCATGGCAAAAGAAAATAGATGCCTATGCTGGTGGTCTCAAAAAATTAAGAGAGCCATAAAGGAACATAGAATAGGGAAATTGACAAGCGGTATCTTGCTTCTTCATGACAATGATCCTTCACAGAGCTCCCATAAGGCAATTGCTGCTCTGAGAGATTATGGATTTCAGGATGTAAGCTCCCTACTGATTATTTCCTATTCAGAATTTCAATACCTCGTCTTCAGTTGATGGCGTTTTATTTATTTATTTATTTATTATTATTATTTTTTTATTTTTGAGTGTATTTTCTCTTTACCCTCAAAATGGAGGGCGTGTATTGAACCCATTTGGATATATATTGAAAAAAAAAAAAAAAAATATATATATATAGATAGTGCTTCTTTATTACTGAGATAGATAATGAGTTATCTCATGCCTCTATGTATTGAATTGTGTCGCCAGGACTGATCAGAAAAGATTTAGCCAAATCTGGTTTTGATTGATCTAAAGGCTTCTTTTGCGCATCTAGGGAAATGGCAATAGTGAGCCAATACCTATGGTATGGTAGTAATAGATGGATTATATGCTGTTTGTCCCTTCGACGTAGAGTAGATCAGGTATGGAAGTAACAGAATTTAATAGCAACAGACACAAAAATTATAAAATCCATTGAAAATAGCCATAGTTCTTTCGCTATAGCATCTGTAATGCACTGCTCTGTTTCTTCTTCAAAGAGACAGAAACAGAGAAATATTGAAAGGACAGTGCTAAATAAAATCAGTACAGTTTGTTTCCTGGCTATGTAAATAATTTTTTCCCAGTAAATTATTCTTTTGCCGTCAGTTTTATAGTTTCTTGTATGAATAAAACAAATTTAGAACAGGTATTTTCTTGCTTTTAAATTGGCCTCTGTCCAATTTGGCTAAGATCACCCGATAGTAACCCAAATGCATTTTAACGTGGCTAGCTGGGATGGGTTTTACTGTAACAACACGAGAGAACGTAAGACTGTTGCATGTTACAACCAACTCCATACCTGAAATCATAGACTTATTATGCCCACAGTTTTTGAAAAAATAATGGAAATTAAACAAGAACAATAAGATCTTAATAAGTATTTAATATACCAAGATTATTATTGTAGCATAAAAATTGATACCAATGTACACTACCTGGCCCCTTTATTAGGACAATGGGCTATATGAAATAATCGTTGCAAAACTATGTAATTCAAAGAGTAATATGGTGAGTGACGTCAGCAGGAAAGCACTATAAGGCTGTGTAAACCGACTAGTATTATTTGAGTCTTTAACTAATGTAAAACTCCCAGAAAGCTTCGGTGAAAAGACGCAACAGCAGTCGAAAATGTAAGGTGATAGAGCGGGGTACTCGACATCTGGAACGAATTGTCAAGTGTAATCGCCAACAAACAATGGAACAATTAACCACTGCCTTTAATGCGGGGATTCACAGGGTATCAGAACCACGCGAAGAACCCTATAAACAGTGCACTACGAAAGTAGGAGACCTGCACGGAATCCAATGATTTTGGACACCAGCCGGAAAATATGCTCCATTAGTGCAAGAACGTAGAGGATGGACTTAAAATGGGGAATGCCATGCTGCTCTTTTCAGTGAACACGAAAGAGTGCACATTTGAAGGAAACCACACGAGTCACGGGAACCGTGCTGTTCTATACCAACAGTACAGGCTACTAGAGTAAGTGTAATGGTGTGGGGCATGTTTTCCTGGCACACCCTTGATTCCCTGATGCCAGTGGGGATATTGTAAACACAAGAACATATCTGAGCTTTGTTGCGTATCAGGTACCTCTAGAAATGTTGCATATTTGCCGCTGTGGAGAAGGCTAATTTCAAGACGACAATGTACCCATCAACCAAAACAAATATGAAAGAGTGATTTGAGGAACATTTCAAGCATCTATGCTATCAGCTCAATTCTCGGATCTCAATCCCGTTTAGCATCTGTGGTATCTCCAAAAATAAACGTATATTCAGTTCTGCAAACGTTTACATCATAATTCGCATATCTTGCAGCCTACTGCATGTATGTTACAATCAATCAATCAATCGAAATTGTTTGATAGTAAATACTATAAACTTGAAACGACTAGAATTTTAACTATATGATTAGAAAGTAGAAGCATGAATGTTTCTTAAACAATTGCATCTATTAAAAATAAATTATTAAATTTTATTTAAAATTTTTTTGGCGAAGGGACACAAAATTCTTAAAGATATTAGAAGCATATCCATTTTTCTCTATATTCTTGTTCTTTTTGAAAAATAGTAATGACCCACTAGGTAAAACACTACTATACTCTAAAGAAACAAATACTACAGGGTATCATTTGACTGCACTTCTGATTTGGTTCAAAGTAAGCAGAGATCTGAGATCATTTGTTTTGTTGATGTAACTCTCAAAAGTCAGTGGAGTTCAAAGAATCGTACATCGACTCAGGAAAAAGACACTGCCTGTATAGCGAATACAATCGCAGTAAAAGTGGAATCAGATAGAATTCATGTTAGGACAACGCTACTGTTATGGCGGTGTTTATTCGATATCTAGAAATAAATTCGAATAAGAATCCGATAGCATTGTTTTTGAACTGCAAAAATCATAGTTTATTTTTGTTGGACTGCAAAACTCGCTGGACTGCAAGACAGAGGTTCATCAAAATTATTTACCAAAACATGGATGAATTGCTTGAATTGAAATGGAAGCATAGAAATACAGCTGAAACAAAAGGAGCAACCAAATACTACAGGGTATCATTTGACTGCACTTCTGACAGCAGCACAGCAGTGGTTCATAAACTTTTATAACTGATGGCATCCCAAAATTATTCTGTGATTCGCGGCACCCTTTTAAACAGGATCATACCTTTTGGATTGGGTAATGTAGACCCCAAATTTACGAACGCAGATTTGGTGCAGTAGAACTGATTCTCTCAATTCAGTTCTACTGTCAAAGAAATTCTGTTGATTTCTTTTATAAAAGAAAACTCGTTAACCGAATGACCAGTTATCAGAACTGAACATCCAGGAGTCTGGATTCCACGAAGTTTGTCTCTCAAATCAAGCAACGGTTTTATAACGGAAATTAAATTACACAATTTCTTTCTATAATTGTTAAAATGAGTTTATGCATTTATTGAATCCATCAAACAAATGAGTTAACAGAATGTTTGCGAAACCCCCCTATGAAACATACGTGGTGTCCAGTTTGCAAACCACTGCATTACAGAGTAGGCTCGTATTTGTTCTTACTATTTTGAATTTTTGGAGATAATTTTATCTAAAATTAGTCGTGTGCAGAAATAATTACAGGATTTTAAGGTGACTTTCAGTGAAGCTGCTTCTGATCCGTATTCTCTGCAAGCATGAACTTTCAGAAAAGCGCTACGGTTATGTTGTTTCAACCGATGCAGGTAAACATATATGTGAATTATGTAGCTTGGAAGACGAAATAAGAATTACACAAGGAAAACAGATTCAAGGAGAGAATGCCTCCGAAACGGTTTCGGTTTGATAATTGTGGAGAATTCAACAGCATCATGAAAAGTGTGACCGATCTTTTGATAGCAGGAACATAAAATCGTTTTTCGTGATTGCGATTCTCAGATTCACAGTTTGGGTTTCTTTGGTATATAAAGAGAACTTCTAAAAGAAAAATACATCCATATAGAAAATTGTTATCATGATGACACTGACTGAAATGAAACTCATTGAAAGATTATTGACTAAATGAAGTCATTTAGCAACAGAAACCAGAGCGATGTTTGATTTCTGAAATTTCTATTATGCGTCTTGATTTCTTATGGTGAAGACGTGTTTACCAATCTGAGCCAAGACTGATTGCTTTGCAAATCCAATTAACACTTGCTCTTTCGACTGTCAGCTGCTGCAGATTTTTTAGTAAATTAAAGTTTATTTTGAGATTTACGAACGCGAATGAGACAAAATCGATTGAGTAATTTGTCGCTACTGGGCATCAAGAAAATATTTGGCGATAAAGTGATCTTGATGAACTAATTGGACCTTTTTCAGATGTAAAACTTCAGAATGTACTGGCGGATCTAGGAAAATTTAAAGGGGGAAAGTAAACAAATAATAAAATAAACTCAATCAACAAATAAATATGATGTACATATTTTAGATAGTCACTAGTAACTTAGCAGTTTGCTGGAAATCTCAGAAGGAAACCGTAAAATCTGTGTCGAAATTTCCTGTAAATAATAATAATAAAAATATTATTATTTATTATTATTAATAAAAAAGTTTTAATAAAAAATTTTAAAGTTGTAAAAAAAAATTGACACTACTTTCTCTATTTCATGATAAAGTGAAGATAAAGTAAAAATCAAATCTTAGTGATAGATAAATAATTATTCAATAAATAACATTTATACTAATGAGCATTTGTAAATAATGCTATAATTTATTACTAATATACAGGTATTACTAGTAGTAATAATAATAATAATAATAATTATTATTATTATTGTTACTAATGTACAGATTATTTTAATTAAAAGGCCACCGGGTTCTATATCACTATTTTTGGGTTTAGGCTGTTTGTCGTTTGTACCTTTTTCATATTTGGGCTGATTTCTTTTTGAATTTGATGTTTAAATTGGGCTAAGTATTACCATTTAGAATCAAAATTTGCCTAACCGTCAGCTTTTTCACTTAGTGGGAAAGTTGCTCCCCATTTCGGTTTAGTACTGTCAAAATTTTTTTAGCAAAAATGTCATTCGTGTACTTACTTGAATGCATATTTACCATTAAAAAAATACTCCACGAGGAGGGTTTCAAGTTGGATGAATAGTGAAGTTTCCACATTACTTGAGCAGAAAAATGTGGCATGGAAAGGTTACAGAGCAATAAAAAGTCTGAAGCCTATAACAGCTACAAGGTGATCTGTAATAGAGCCACAGAAAAGGTTCGACAGGCAAAGGCAGTTTATGAGAAATCACTAGCAAACTGAGCAAAGAGGGGGGGGGGGGTGGATAAGGAATTCTTCACATATATAAATGCCAAGAAGAGAAGGACAAACCAGATCGGACCTTTTACGTAAGAGAAAGGGGATAGTATTAAATACACCAGCTGCCGTTGCAGATGAACTCAACAGTTATTTTGCATCGATATTTACAAATGAGAAACCTTTTGTGGCAATGGGAAATTGTGGGAGCGAAGTTGAAAAATATGTAATTAATGATATTGAAATTTCGCAAGATTATTTAATGAAAAAACTTTCGAGCCTACAGGCCAGTAAGGCTCCTGGAGTTGATGGAATATACCCTATAATCTTACGTAGCCGAGTGGTCAGGAGCGGGAGTGCAGTAGCACACGCTCTTTGAGTAGACCGGGGTTCAAGCCTCTGACTGCTGAATACGGTCGATCTGCCAACCCGCACTGGAACAGCGTGGCAGATTATGGTTCATTTCCCTCAGCATGAATTGTTGAGGAGGCTTTCATCCTGCAGTGGGTTGATAATGGCTGAACTTTACCTTTTTAACATATAATCTTAAGGGAGGCGGCAAGTGAGTGCATTGAACCACTGAGGCTATTTATGCGAGCATCACTAGACTCTGGGGAGATTCACTTGGATTGGAAAAGTGCCAATATATCTCCCATACATAAGGGTGGCTCTAAGAGTGAAGTGGGAAATTATCGACCTGTCAGTCTGACTTCAGTGGTAGGAAAAATAATGGAGGCCATGATCAAGGGTGGAATTCAGGATCATTTGGATCGAATTGAAATTCTCAAGGATACTCAGCATGGTTTTGTAAAGGGAAAATCATGTTTAACAAATCTGGTTCGCTATTTTGAAAGGGTCACTCACGAGCTGGATTTAGGGAATAATTTCGACATTGTTTATTTAGATTTCAGCAAAGCTTTTGACTCAGTCCCACATGAGCTGTTGCTTTATAAGCTGGAACGGGTTGAAACCACTGGAAAAATCCTTGGATGGCTTCAGGGCAGGAGGCAGAGGGTTGTGATAAATGGCTATTCCTCAGATTGGGTTGATGTAAGAAGTGGGGTTCCCTAAGGATCAGTATTAGGACCACTGTTGTTTTTAATTTTCATAAACGACGTCGATGAAGGGATAGAGGGCGTGATGTCTAAATTTGCAGATGATGTTAAAATTGGTAGAGTAGTTAATGATCACTGTTAAGCTGAGCTTCTTCAGAGAGACCTAGATAGACTTCAGGAATGGTCAGAAAAATGGCAGCCATGCTTTATTCCAACAAAGTGTAAGGTATTTACACCTGGGAAACAGTAATCCCAAAATAACTTATTCACTTGGTGGAGTTCGACTAAACCCAGTACTAGAGGAAAGGGACTTGGGTGTTACGATACGGTCAGATATGAAATTCTCTGAGCATTGTAAGCAGGTTGCAAGGAGGGACCATGGTGTCCTATCGATGATCTATCGAACTTTTGCAAGTAGAGATAGGGACGTGATAATCCCATTATATAAGGCTTTTGTTAGACTACACTTGGAATACTGTGTTCAGGTATGGAGACCGCACCTAAAGAAAGACATCGAGCTTCTTGAAAGGGTGCAAATACGGGTAACTCGCCTGGTGAGATCGGCAAAAGGGCATCCTTATGAAGAAAGACTTCAAATATGTGGGTTGCAGAGTTTGGAAACTAGTCACCTTAGAGGAGATTTGATTGAGGTGTTTATGGCTCTGAGAGACATCAGTGAAACGAATGAGGACGAAATTTTCAAGATTATAAATGATGCTAGAACTAGGGGACATAAATTCAAGTTACGGGAGGAAATGTTTAGATTGGACTGCAGGAAGTTTTATTTTAGCCAGTGAGTTATAAATTATTGGAATAAGTTGCCTGCATGGGTGGTAGAGGTTGACAGTTTGGGGAAATTTAAAGGTCATCTGGATAGTACCTTCCGGTGAGGGAAGCGCATAGGATGATAGGTTTAATTTCCTTTTCTTTTATTAATTATTATTATTTATTTATTTGTTTATTTTTTATCATTGTTTTATTCCGGTTTTTTTTTTTTTTTTGGCTGGTGCAGCATAAGCCATAGGCTTTCTTTCACCATGCGGCCATTACTAATACTAATACTACTGAAGCGAACGTAAACTGATTTTATTTGAAAAAAAAATCTATTAATGAGAACACACCAAATATTTCTCCTTGTACAACGGACTTCTGCAGTCTTTAAACCAAACCGAGGACGGGGAAATAACTTTCCAGCCGAGTTAAAAAAACAAGAATCGATTAGACAGAATTTAAACTTAAGATATCTTGAGTGTAAATGGTAATACTTAGTCTAATTTTAATTCACGTTAAAATTCAAAAATTCTGTGAAATATTGAAAAAAATACTAAGATGATGAGTAGCCTAAACCTAAAAAAGTGAGATTGACTCTGCTGCTTTTTAATTAAAACATCCTGCATAATTTGGGCTAAGTTACAATGATCTATTCGAGGATCGGAGGACAGGAGATAACCCCATTTGCAGAAGCAGCATGCAGGAAATGTATGCTACTGCTGCGAATTTCCTTGTATCATACGGGTGCAGGAGTTTTTAATTGTGTACTAACTAGCATCAGTCTATATATATATTCGTTTATTCGAATAATACTCGCCAAGGGGATTGGGGTGAAGCTATAGTTAACCCCATGTCTGCTAAGTTTATTCCAAAAGCATGATGTGCATTTATATGTGAACATAGCAATTTTACTATACTTTTCTTCCCCCTCCCTAAATGAAGGCTGAATCTACCCACGATGTTCTCCCAATTATAAAATACAGAGAATATTTTAAAAGTTTAATTTCGAAGTCATAAGTTGCCGTTTCTTCATTGAGTAGTGTTTTTTTTTGTTATTTTCTTTTATGCTTATAAAATCCTTTTCATGTATATGATTTTTTAAATAAAAAACATAACGGAATATCCAAGGGACCATTGCAAATTACGAAACGCAAAAGATGACACGACCTTTTGCGCGTACCCGACGAAAAAGGTCGTGCACGCGCCCTTTATATATATATTATTTATTTTATTTCTTTAAAAAATAATTTGCTGTCTGTTGTGTTTGTTGTCTTCCACTCTGGCGAAGTCACGAAGTCACGGGCCGACACAAATCGCAACTCTGACTGCAGGTTTCAAAATATCCCAAATTCTAGGGTGTGTAAAGCGGTGTGTTAGCAGAGCATTAAAAACGACACAAAATTTACATAAATAACAAACTTTTAATGAGCATTATATAACATTTACATAAATAACAAAATTTTTCTTTATGAGACTTATATGAAAACAATTACAAATTTAAATTTACAGATATAGGAACTATGATACAAGACAATTTACCATCTCACACACACATCATCAACTATTTTCAGATACTCCTCATACGTTTGCATAATTTACGTTGGGTAACACAGCTTTTCCTTTCCCTTTTCCTTATTGGTAATCTCTCACTCAAAATTCATAGATTTCAACTATTGCTTATGAAAAGAGAGCTTCTTTTCCTTTACAGGTTTATAGATATATTTATTTTTCAGTTATCTCTTATTTACTACAAATCAGCAATGTCTATTAAATTATCTATCTATCAAAATCACTCATAAAATCGCCTATCAAATAAATTACTATTTTCATCACTTACATCGGTAGTACTTATTTCAAATCATTTATTTCTATCTTAGTTACTCCCTCTTTCTAATACAGCGCAGGGTTCCTCTTTTTTCTTAATGTCGCTGAATCAAAAAAATATTTTTTTCTTCCCTTCGAGCATTAACATTTAAGTTTCGAAGTGGGCCGCTACTTTCAATTCTTTGGCACTTTGGTTTCCTTCGTGGCAGACAGACTTCTCACATCCATTTCAACTCTCTCTCTGGCGGTCTATATCTTCTTCGGGGCTCTTGGACTGACTGGACACTCCTATGTAGATTCTCGACTTATATCTGTGGACACCTGACTCATTCACGATGGACCGGACCCTAGACGCAAGTGTAGACTCTTACACGACATAACTTCAGAGATACAGCACACGATTTCGTCGCTAGGCACGCTGATCACCCGACCGGTAGCCAATTCTACCTTTACTTTATACTTCAGAATACGTTTCCCAATCGTCCGTACTCACAAAAAAAAAACAAAAAAACAAAACCACTCTCCACGTTCTTTCCATAATTCTCGCGTTCCTTTCCCCCCCCCCTCTCATATCTCACTATTTGCAAACCCCGAATTTCAACTCCAAACTGTAAACTTGGAAATTCTTAATGATTTCATCTTCTCTCCACATCGCTCCCTTTTTTTCTTTCTTTTTCTTCTTTATCTCTCAACCACGATTTGCAAACTCCAAACACACAAAAAAAAAAAAAATAAATAAATAAAAATAAATAAATAAATAATAAACCCGCAACTCCCAACTCACTCCCAATCTCACATTCGAACCCCTTTTCCTCAGCAGTTTTGGAATCACCTCACACAGGACTCAGCCAATCCGAATACAATGCTTAGTTTCTCACTATTTCCTATTGGCTAAAAAAAACTTTCCATAGCTCTCTACTTCGTGAACAAACCAAACCCCTACCTTGCAATATTCTTGTTTATTTCAAACTCCAGTTAAAGCCCTTTCATGTATGCCGATCGCCTCCCACAATACTTATTTTCGTGTTTTCACAGTTTGCTGAATGATGCCAATTTACAAAAAATCCGCCACAGTGGCTATATTTTCTTGACGCGAAACCCAGACTGTCCTAACGTATTTCTGTTTCCGTCTAAAAGCGGCTTAGATCAAAACGCTTCTTAATTGGGTCCTATTGACGTGCTGGTCTAGACATCAAAGGCGGATATTGTTGGGATATCAGAGACGTGGTGTCACACAGATATAAGCAGTGCAGAATTGTAATTTGGGGAGTACAATGTGTACAGAAAGGATAGATAGGTTGGGAAGGGAGGAGTGGTTATGCTGTTAGTTATGAAACATAAAATCTAAGGAAGTGCATCCAGTTGACATAGATGGTCAGTGCAATGTTGAGTCAATTTGGTATGATGTAAGCACTGGGAAAGCAAAAATAAGAGTAGGAGTGTGTTACAGGCCTAATGACTCTGATGAGTACAACGGACAACTGCACAGAGAAATAAAGTGGGCCAGTAAATCAGAGTGTCTAATAATGGAGGATTTTAAATTCCCAGACTGTAATTTGTGGGTTGGTCACTTGCACACTAGCAAAACTTTTTTGGATTTATTGGATGATTGTTTTTAACAGCAACACGTTACAGAGGCGACCAGAGAGAGAGAGTAACACTCTTGATATGGTTATCAGAAGTGATTATTCATGCATTAAGAATTTGAAGATAAAGGAACCACTGGGTGGCAGTGATAACAGTGTACTGATGTGGGATTTACTTAAAGATATAATTACCATCAAGAGTAAACGGAAGTGTTTTTGCTTCCGTAAAGGTGACTACAGTGGTCTAAGAGAGTTCTTAAATTGTATACAGTGGGATTTACTGCTGAAACATCAACCGATGATGTACCAACAGCAAATTATAAATGGGAAGCATTCAAGGAAGCAATCGTGGAAGCTACTAGGCTTTTCATAAGAAATACTAGTCAAGATTTAGGCCCAAATTGATGTCAGAACTAATGAGACTCGTGACAGGGAAGAAAAATGTATGGGATGCATATAATTTAACACGCGACACAGAAGCCTATGATATATATAAGCTAGTCTGTAATCAAGTCACAAAGGAAGTTAGCAAAGCGAAGGCAGATTACGAGAAATCTTTGGCAAAGGATGCTAAGAAAAATAGCAAGGACTTCTTTACTTATATAAACTCTAGAAGGAAGGGGATGAAACAGATTGGCCCACTTTATATCGATGATTCGACTGTCGATGATCCTGCTCAGATAGCTGATAATCTGAATGAGTATTTTGAAACTACATTCACACTTCAGGAGCTATTACGGGAGGAAAATGCCAGAAGTTTATCAAAATGTAACAGGGTGCTTAATGATTCTGTCATAATTGAGAACAATGTGGAGTAGAAATTATTGAAGTTGAACATAAGAAAGACATATGGGATGGACGGAATCTATCCAGTTATATTAAAGGAGGCGGCAAAGGAAGTAAGCAAACCCTTGGCCATAATAATGAGAGCAACCTTGTACTCATGGGAAGTCCCCACGGACTGGAGATGTGCAAATGAATCCTCAATTCAAAAAGGGAGATCTAAGGGTGACACGAGTAATTACAGACCAGTTTGTTTGACGTCTGTTCTGGGGAAAATAATGGGGTCACTGGTTAAAGATGCATTGCAGGATCATCTAGACAAGACTGAAGTAATAATAATGACACAGCATGGGCTTGTTAAGGGAAAGTCTTGTCTGACAAATTTGATTGGATACTATGATGTGGTTACAAAGGAACTGGATACAAAAAATAGTTTTGATATCATATAGAGTACTTGGATTTCAGGAAAGATTTTGACACTGTTGCGCATGGAAGACTACTGTACAAGTTGGAGCAGTATGGTATTAAAGGTAAGTTGCTGCAATGGATAAAAGGGTGGTTGAGAGGGAGAAGACAGAATGGTAATCAATGGACGCTGTTCTTCGTGGATAAATGTTATTAGTGGAGTCCCCAGGGTTCGGTGTTGGGCCCACTGTTGTTTTGTATATTTATCAATGATATTGATGAAGGTATATCAGGCTTAATGTCAAAGTGTGTAGTGATACAAATGTTGGCAGGGTTGTTGATGACAGTAATGCCAATGTGCTACTGCAACTAGATCTAGAAAGGTTGGGCAGATGGGCTGAGAAGTGGCAACTGAAGTTTAACATTGACAAATGCAAAATACTGCATATGGGTAGAAGTAATCCCAGAGAAACGTACCAACTGTCTGGTACTACACTTAGGGCGGTAGAAAATTAAAAAACCTCGGACTAATTGTGTAGTCAGATATTAAATTTTCAGAGCTATGCAGTTAGGCTGCCAGAGTAGGTCATGGGGTATTGTCAATTATAAATAGAAATTTTGCTAGTAAGGAAAGGGAGGTGATTATTCCTTTGTATAAGGCAATGGTCAGGCCCAATCCTTGAGTACTGCGTACAGGTCTGGAGGCCTCATTTCATTAAGGACGTAGAGTTGCTAGAATGAGTACAGAGAAGGGCAAGAAGATTGGTGAGGAGAACAAAGGGGTCTTCTTACGAAGAAAGGCTTAAGTTCTGCAAATTGCACATTTAGAGACTAAGCACCTGCGAGGTGATCTGATTGAGGTGTATAAGGCCTTGAATGGATTGAGCAGGCTCAATTCTGATGGGATTCTTCCTCTTGCTCAGATTACGAACCTGGACATAAATTCCAATTGATGAAAGACATTTATAACAGTTATAGAACAGAAGTACGAAATTTGCCTTTAGACAGCGATTAGTTGATTGCTGGAACAAACTTCTATCTGTCGTTGTGGAAGTTGATAGCTTAAATAAATTCAAGCAGGAACTGGACAAATGTTTAGAGGGAATGGATGTATGAAGGTTTTTTTTTTTTTGGCTGATGTTACATAAGCTAGCTTTCTTGCATCACATGCTTCTACTACTTATGTGATATTTATGAAAAAATATATAATAATTGCCATATTTCTGTTGGTCCGATTTTAATGAACTTTCGTCGTGGCTCGACAAATCTTTCTAATCCATCCACTGGGAATCGAATTATTACATGAAGACGGACGGACAACGAAATAAGTTTTTGTCTGTTTGTCCATTATGGACAGATCTTTCTAAAATAGGCAAATATAAAAATTTTATAAAATTCCACCAGCTAGCAGTCGAGTTATTGCATTCGGATGAGCATGGTGAAACAGTAGGCACTTCACGCATATTTACATGTGGACGAACATGGTAACGATAATAAGAGCTTTACGAATATATGCTAATGCGCCTAAGAGATTCAGTGGTGAAATGAATTAATTTAAATTCAAATGAGTTAATTTAAAATTTTAATGAATTAAATTTAACGAGTTAATTTAAAATTTAATTTAACCAATTTATATGAATTCAAAAGCGAATATTGTGGATTAACGTATTTTTAAAAACATTGATATTTATACTTCCTTACTTTGAATTAATTAAAATTGGTAGTTTAATTTTTAATACAAATCCTAGTAAAAGAGACAGCTCGATCATAAACTTGGGTTTCTTTAGAGAGCGTAACAGGTGCCTCCACTTAGTCCTCCGTAACAGTATGGTAGTTTTACTACTTGTCACTCGTTTGGAACTGGAGGAATTTCTAGAGTTGTTTTCAGTCGAGGCTTCAGTTATCCGATCTCAGGCGAAGAGTGTGTAGTTTTCCCCGTGAGTTATTCCAGATTTTTCAGCCCCTGAAAATTGGCCTGTGAACAGTCATAATACACAGTAGTGCAATATGATTAATTAATGTGACGAAGTCACAAAACAGTTGGAAGCAAGCAACAACATTGATTTTATTTAATGTTAATAGTGGCAAATGATGCAAGAAAGCAACCTTACCAGTACAACATCACCGACAAAATTATAATACAAAAACACTTTCCGTATCGAATCATCTGTCCATTCCCTCTAACGGTGTATCTATTTCTTCCTTTAATTTATTCAAATTAGCCACTTATACAACGCCAGATGGAAGTTTGTTTCAATAATCAACTATCCGCTGGCAGAAGACAAATTTCCGTACATATGTGCTGCAGCTATCCTTCTTCTTTCTTCAATTTGAATTTATGTCGCCTTCAGGTGCATATTTGAGGAGGACGAATTCCGTGGGAATTGGGCTTACTCAATCCACTCAGAGAATTAAACACCCGAATGAGATTACCACGCCGGTGTCTCGTCTCCAGATGCTGCAGTTTGCAGAACTGAAGCCTTTCCTGGTAAAAGTACCATTTTGTTTCCCCTTCACTAATCTCTTGTTGCTCTTCTTCTTCTCCCCACTTTGATTTCAGTAAAGATTTTGATACGGTTCTCCTTGAACTGTACCAAAAGTACGTAATTTGCTTCAAAATGAATTAGATCGTTTGCACAAATGGTTTGAAAAATGGTCAACTGAAGTTTGTTTCTAAATATATAAATATGAGGTTTTGTACCTATAGAACATAAATCCAGAAGTTACAAGTTGATGGGTGGTTGGAAGTGAAGTTAAAAGTGGGCAGGACAAAAAAAGATTCAGGGGCTGGATCTCATGAAGTTACTTTCGGGCAGCGCGTTGCAAGTCATTGGAATAAATTGCCTGCAACAGTGGTCAATGTTGATAGTTTGGCTAAGTTCAAAGAGGAATTGGATAATAATAATTAAAAACTGTCATATTAGGGCCACTTAAGAAGTGTCTTTTAAATCCATGTGTATTATGTTCATAAACTGCGAGTGTTCTCTGGTCCATTTGCCTGTTTTGCTGAAACAAAAAAACCGATTTTACGGCGGAAAAACCTTGCTATCTGCTCCTGAGACCGACTAACTCAGCCAAGGAGTGAATAAAGCCTCCCCCATAAAATTTCCTCGCTTTATTGACGGGATTCAAAACCGTTCTTTTCCACCTAGTGTGCGGAGGATGTGATTATAACCACTGTACTACCTGCAGACGAGTGGAATTGCATAGGTACTTTTTAGCCAATTGACAATGATAGATTTTTTTGGCAGTCATAAAAAAAAAACCCGCTTCCTTGCATCATTTAATCATTATAATACTAAATCGCCGATGCGCCCTAAACCCAACAACAGAACAGTAAAGGCTCCACCCAGACCAATAGCACGCGAGCCACTAGTAGCGTGCATTGGAAAATATGGAGACATGTAATCGTCCATAAATAGTTTTTACTATAAAAAAGCATCTTTTATTTGAAGGCGAATTTATTTAATTTTCTGTCAGTCACATTTAGTGGTACGTGTAATTGTATGCAGAATTTATTAGAAACTTTTAGGTTCTGTATTATTATAATCTTTTTATTGTATCAGCATAGACTATTTACAATTTTAGCCACTTTTTTTTTTTTTCCATATTGCATGGGAAGATTGTATTGCTATATTTTTGTTTCAGTTTATTTTTCGCACTCAGGTCGGAAAGCGTTCGCTATTGCTGACCTAACATTTCGCATTAAGTTGTGATATTTAATGCGGAATTACAATAAGAGAAAATCGTGTGATAATGTTCAGGAATGTAAGAATAAGAAAGCCACTTCGTTATGTCAAATAGTCAAGATATGTAAATATTAGATCTTAGACGTGATCACAAACGAAATCTGAAGAATCCAAAATCACATGGCTTGCGATAGACTAAGCTTAAAGAAGGCAAACTTAGCTTACAATAAAAATGGATGTGTTACTTGTCCGTGAGAATTACATCTAATGAATTAAGTCAAGAAAAAAGTTTAAAAGGAGAATGTTAAATAAGAAACATATTGATTCAGAAAGTTGTAAGCTAATTGTACAATTATCAGATGATAAAGAATCAATGTATTGAAGAAAGCCATCTAAGCTTACGGCAGCTGCTGAGGTGAATCCTGACGATCTGCAGGACTGCTCATTATGTTGCAAAGTGGAATCTCTTTTGATTCTGAGAACATCATTCGGTTAAATCACGTAAATGGAGCTAATCTCTGTTTAATCCATCATTCTGGCTATACTAAACTGTTATAATTAATCACAATGCAGTTCAGTTGAGGAAGGAAGCAGCTGACTTCGGGAGCGTGGTCTCTTTATTCTCAAAATGAAATTTACTCATGGATGAATTAACCAGCTTAAGTAATTGAGCGATCCAAATACGTCCCTTAAAATCATATTTATCAGGAGAGGAACTAATATGCATGTTCTGTAACTTAGCTGAACAGGAAGCCGAAGGTTCTTACTTGTAGCAAGACGTTGTTTCAGTGTGTAAGGGTGCTTACACGTAAAATGCAGGTGGCCGCTTACCGGAAGCCAGCAGCGACATAAAGCGGAAACTTATCACTGGCTATGGATACATAGAAAGCGGTTGACCAGCGCAACTTCTTGGTATGAACACATAGAAACAGTTGACCAGTGCAACTTCTCGGTATAAAAACATAGATATAAATAGAGATGATAAAGCTGCAAGTAAAGAATTGTGGTTAAAATTTTAGAAAACAGGCGCATTATGCGTTTCTAAAAGAAATTTTCAGGACACTGGGACAAAACATCGAAAACCGGGACTGACCAATGCAACTTCTACGTGTAAGCAGCCTTACATGTAGAACGCACATCACCGCTTACTTGGAACCAGCAGCGACATGCAGGCGAAGCTTCTCACTGAATATGAACACAGAAAGCAGTTGACCAGTTGACTTAGCCTCATCGCATACCGAGAAATTGCACTGGTCAACTGCTTTCTGTGTGTTCATAGCCAGTGAAAAGCTTCCGCTTTATGTTGCTGCTGGTTTCCGGTGAGCGGCTATCAGCTTTCTACGTGTAAGCACCCTAAGCTCTCACTGCTAGTGCAGTGGAAAGTATTGACTAGAAAAACAAGTCTTTAAAAAAAAATGTTCTTGTTTATACTTCGGCATGACCATCAGGTCAGTGGAGTTTACAAGAAATCATCAATGTATATATTAATTTAGCAGTCGTGGGCTTGAACCCCTGTCCACTCGAAGAGCGCGTGCTATTGTCTCGCTCGCCCCTGACCACTCGGCTACGTCAGGCCTTTTTTTTTTTTAGCTTACTCAAATCAATTGAGTTATAACAGAAAAGCGACTTCATCGAGTCACTTCGAAAAAAAGTTATTAATCATCATAGTAGCAGTGGTCAGTGAGTGAGGAATTTAACTGAATCGCTCTTCAAAAAAAAAAAAAAAAAAAAAAAAAGAAGAAAAAATAAATAAAAAACAAGTCGTGCTGTGTCTCGGTCTAGGTATTAGATAAATAATTAATATATTATTGATCACTCACTTTGTCCCCTAGCAATGAGCGTAACCGAATAAAAATTATTGAACTGTTTTGTTGTTTTTGAAAAAAAGTCAAATGAACAATGATTAAGCAGCATTTCTTAGCTTTGCAACCATACACTTTGGAGGAGACGTGATTGAGGTGTGTATTAAAATAATAATCTGAATTCTTACTCTGGCGCCAGTATGATCTGTATAATTTTATGGAAATATTCTAGTTCAGATAATAAACATGTTGCTAACCATTTTTTTCCTTCCGCCTGGGAATAATTATGCTATAATTTCTCTCTCGAAAAATTGCAAATCTTACACTCCCAAGCCATTACAGACCAATCACCACAGCTTCAACTCTTAAAAATTCTAGAAAAAGTCCTATTACCAATCCAATCCTATTATCAAATATTAGCCCACATATTTGACCAATTGCACTTTACTGTTCCAAATATATCCTAACTGTTTCTAATCTGATAGCCTTTCAGTCTCGATTCTAAATAAGTTTGAGGGTAAGTCTGAACTGCGTTGACGTCTAATTTGCCCTCGCTAGTCCTATATTTCAATTCTTTGATTAATATGTTTCAAAATGCCTTCACTATCATAGAAATATCAGTTTTTACAAAAATCTATCCTGAGGTGCATATCAGTAATTTTCCGTATATCGAACGGATCATTGAACAGAAAAATACCTACAAGAGTTACATAAGGCGAGGTGGAGCGCGGCCAGTCTAGCCTACTTTTCACGGCTCTCTTAATCCATTTCTACATCACCGAGATGATGTTTATGTGTATGCCGATGACGTTAAGTTCTCATCTTTACTTCAATTAATAAATCCTGGAAATGCAGTGGCCCAAATCAACAAGAAACTTAATGGCCGAATATTTAAAAAGGCATAATCTCTTCTTGAACTTGGATAAAACTGTGACAACAATTTTCTCTGTTTAGCTAACACCAACCATACTGAAACCATTGCTAGGAGCTAAAATATAAGAGAATATAGGAGTTAAAATAATTCCTACAGTTATAAAGACAGTTTCAATAATTTATCAAACTGGACTTTGTCCAATACATACAAATGCCTCTTAAAAATCAATAGTCTGGGCTGCCAATCCAAATAGTACCTCCTATATGTTAAATAGTTAAAAACCACAGCCAGGTATCTTAAGATTGTCGTATATTCATCGATACTATATGCTGTAGAGGCTTCGGCTACCCCCATCCAAATGAAACTCATTTTTACTGCCGAATAATTGATGTTGAATTGGGAAAACAACAAAAAACTATCTTCCAAACATAAATAGTTCTACAATACTCGCCAGCCAACTGAAAATCAGTATATTAGCCAGCGTAATGGGTTGGAGGCGCCTCATCATTGTCGATGACAGGAATTATCCTCGCCATCTTTCCGGGATATATATATACGATGTAGCATGTACCTCTTCCTTCCCTCAGATCATCTCATTCGTCGAGAATAATTGCAAACCGGTTGAAAATCTGTGATAGGTTTATCCCAGCAAAAGATAGCACTACGCCCTCGCTACAAAATCTGTACTGCAGATTGATTTACAGATGTCTGTGAAGCTTGATACCATAGTAGTGTACCATCTATAATTATATTGCTGTTGCCCATCCCATCAATAATATCCATCGAAAAAGCTTAAAAATATGCATACTGATCTGAAGATGATGACACCTGTTGCTTTCTCGGACCGGTAATCAGGCGTGCGATGCTTTATATGATAATTATGGTACAGCTGTGCTGATCTTTATGAGCAATAATGTGTACCAGACTATTGCTTGTATTTGATATGGTGTGGTGAAAAGAGAACGGCAGGTAAATATAGGCGTACCTTAGTATATAATTAACATAATATAGGAGTACCTTAGTATATAGGATTAACATAAGTTAAATAACGGCCTCCGTAGCCGAGTGGGCGGGAGTGCAGTAGCACACGCTCTTTGAGTAGACCGGGGTTCAAGCCCCTGATTGCTGAATACGGTCGATCTGCCAACCCGCACTGGACCAACGTGGCAGATTATGGTCCATTTCCCTCAGCATGAATTGTTGAGGAGGCTTCCATCCTGCAGTGGGTTGATAATGGCTGCACTTTACTTTTTTTTTTTTTAATTATGTTAATTCCCTGACCTTAATTGGCGTGATGTGGAATCTGTAGTTTCCTGGGTTTGTATTATACGGTAAATTTACAAATAAAGATTGTTTATTGATTTATTTATTACGACAAAAGTATTTATGATCTTTTAAGGAGCCATTGCCTTAGAGAGTTCACTTATCTTGTTGTCTGATGTGATATAGTATATTTGGGTAACTTTCGTGGACACATTGTAGGGTTGATACGAGCATGTCTCAACCTTTTATAATGCATTTCACCTGAACTCGGAAAAACAGAAAAAAAAAAAAAAAAAAACCCATCAAATCTGCGATCAATCATTTTATAAGTTCTATTTTACTCAAAGAAGACAATTATTTTGACTTCTCTGAATTTTTCGTATTCAAAGTAGAAATATAATTAACAAAAAACTGCTTATTCATTAAAATGGATATATGATATAATAATTTTATAACATATTATAATTATACATTTATAATTTTATAAAATAAATATTTTTTAATATATTTTGTATCTTTAAAAAAGTATTAAACTGATTTTATATTTTATGAAAAAAATTCACCTTTCGATGGGTCGAAAACGTTGTTTATAGAGTCCATATGGAGAGAAGAAAGTCTTGTTAAAGGGTCCAATGCGAAAACTTTTACAATAAAATTGGGTAATAACTACTTCAATAAATATATATGGTAATGTAATTAAATCCAGAGAGGGGAGAGGATTAAAGAATATGTTGAAAGTTTGGTAGCAGAAAACACGGATCCATATACACCGGGGCCTTGTTTATATGACTACTGCGCTGCAAGGATTAAAGAGCAATACATTATAATACGCTGTAATTCCATCAACTGAAAAATTACTGGAATGGCAATGAATATGCCATGTGCAGGTGCACACGAACAATCTATTACAAATAGTTTCATAACGAGTGTCACAAGTAAATAATAGATAAAATAAAGTAAATTATCTGACGGTAGAGTTTCTCAAAGGTAATCAGTTTATTTAAATTTTGTAGAAAATTGGCTTATGGATGTGTCCTTAGGAGGATATGATACCTTTGAAATAGTTCACATTCATGGAATTGGCCCGGCATATCTCGTTTATAGGTAAATCACGCGGATAGTTAATCCTTTGTCTAAATTGAAAAGTTAAAAACCGGAAAATAACAAAGTTTCTGTAGGAACAATTTTCTTTTTCAGTTTACTCAGAAGCATTCTGAAACATCCTCCTTATGATATAATGCTTACTGCTGTCTTTTATGCAGTGGTCACCCTCAGTCTGTAGGATCTCTATAGTGACTAAGTAGTGAACGAGCACTTTACAACGGCGTTCAAGTGAAAACTTCTTGACGCTACCGATCAGAGCCGAGTTCGCTTTGATCGATGAAAAACGAACATTGCCTTGACTTCTAGAAGTAGCAAGAAATTCCGCGGACTAAAAGAAGCAAGTTACGTTTCCGCCATCTGAAGGGTCTGCGTAGAAATGGAAGAAAACTGAGCTCGATGCACAGGCCTGTTTCAATTTGGATTGGTGATTCGTCGCGTCATCCAGAAACCATTATTTGATGTGTTGGAAATGCAGGTTGTTTCATTAGCGCCAAAAACAACTCAGGTTATGAGGAGTCTGTGTAATTTGTCTGTAAACTGCAAGGTTTTAAAGTTGACTCGTCTGTAAACTAGTACTTGTGTTTTGCTTGGTTTGTCTGATTGCCGATATCACTGACGAATTCAAATCCGCAACTTTCCATAGAAATGGCGATCCCTCTGAACGATGGAGAGTTGCTTGCCGCAGTAAACCTATTGATAAACGATATATTTTTTAATGATTATTAGCTTATAACATCCTCATACAATGAAATTCATTAATCTTTGTAGAAATGTTTGCCGATAACATCTTATTTTTGCCTTGTGGCAGATTTTTTTTAAACATGCGCTTCGTAGAACCACAATCAGCTCATGTTTCTACAGCAAGAGAAACACAACTATTGTGCCATGTTCAAACCTGTCTAAGTTATATGAAGTAATACTTTTTATTACTTCATACTATTTATTGCTGTCTCTGGATGTTGAAGACAACTGGAATATGCTGTAAAGGATGCTAGTCAGTCATTATTTATTTTAATAGTGGCATTAATTACAGAAATAAACGAAAAAAAAAGTAGAAGGCGCACTGTAGAGATGAAAACAAAAAGAGCAAGAATTGGTTAGAAAATTGCGTTACGAACTGTATTTTTCAGTTGACAAATTGGATTCGATTCTCACTCAGGATTTCGAGAATATTTCATGGGAATTTCTGTCCGGCAACTGAAGCAGTCAATTTCTGTTGAGGCCACGAAGTTTTCTTCCCAGTATGATTTTTCACAGAAAAACGGATCAATAAGTTGTAACGGCACATTATTTCAAATCTAATGATATTTAAAAATTTCTACATGATGAATAATTGCTCTGGAATTTCCAACTACGATAATGAGGCGTATGACCCTAATAAATCAATGGAGAGAGAGAGATAGAAATAATTGGTCTGTCTTCCTTCCATACCAATACTGTAAATATTTTCTTTTATACTTAGTTGTAAATCTTTGGAAATTAGTGTTATACGGGATGGGGCGTTTCAAAAGTATATAAAAAATCGTGGGAAGTATTCTAGAGGTAGAACATAAAAAAAAAAAAAAAAAAGTTAAATAATGTACGCAGTGCGTAACATTTCAGGCGTTCGATTTTTTCTTAAACTAATAGCATTACCGGCCAGTCTTCTAAAGCTCCTTGAGAAGGTACTTCTCCCCGTTCTAACTAAATAACTTCTTCCACATCAGCCTCCTCAAACCCATTACTCCCTTCCGCATAGATCCACTGTGACTAACCCCTTAGCCACCACCAGCTCTATCCTCTCTGCGTTTAAATCTCAAGCAGCGCTTGCAGTCATCTGTGTAGACCTTGAAGCAGCTTTCAACTCTATAAACGTTCCTGAAATGCTGAAGCTACTTTCACACCACTATCAGATCAAGGAAGACACTCTATAGTTCCTCACGTCACTCCTTCAAGACACAATAATCCAGCTTACTGTCCATGGGCACATATAGGAGCGAAGTATCTCTTCAGGCGTGCAACAGGGTGGTGTCTTATCTGGGCTCTTGTTTGCAGCACTTATCTCTCCACTTTTTGAGTCCAGGTATGATACTTTATGTTATGCAGACGATATAAAGCTCCTCGCACCGATTTCTCCATACGATGATCTTCTCGTGATAACAAGATCAATTAATAATAGACTCACGGAAATTGAAAATTACCTCAACCAGTTCGGACTAAAAAATAAATCCAGAAAAATCTGAATTTATGATTTTCTCTTTAAAGAAAACGCCTTCTTATACTCAGCCAATTCTGTGTAATTCTCCTATTCCCATCGTCAACAAGCTTATTGATCTCGGGGTTGTGTTTGATCCCAAGCTCTGCTTCAGTTATCACATAGACAAACTCCTCACCCTGGCAGCTCGACTCCGATGGATTGCCAAACAGCATTTACATTATATTAATGAAGTCACAACTACTAGAAAATATATAAAAATCACAGTATACTCTCCGCTTTTATATGTTGCAGAGATATGGACATCAGCTGCCACTAGCACAATCAGGCCATTTTTTTCTGCTGAGTTTTGGCTCTTAAAATGGGCCATAAACAAACAAACTTCCTCCACAGCTAAAGGACAACTGAAATGGCCATTTTGATTCAAATTCACAGACTCCCCACGCTGATTAGGGTGAAACGTCTTACCACGACTATCAAAATGATGGTTGGCGAGATTTCGGCACCATCATTATTGGGACCTGTGCTCATGGAGAGTCCCTCAGAGCGACTCCAACTCTATGCCTACATCTCAGCCGTCTCCACCTATCAGATATATTCCTGCCTTTTCAGCTACTTTTATGTGCCCAGTCCTTCGATGCTGACCTTAATAAGTTCTCTTTTGACAGAGAATACAGACGTCGCATCCTTGAATTGTACTTCCCTGTCTGTGATCCTTCTCCTCGAAGCTCGTCTTAATGCCGCAAGCCAACAATACCACCTGATGTGAAGATGGCATACTAACTTTTCAGTATCACAGTGAGTAATGATGATCTAACTATAGTCTGTTCAGTGCAAAGAACGTTGCCTGTTTATATTACTATATGTGAATATGGAATTGTTTGTTTCCGACAATATTTTCTTTATATATTGTAGTATAAATAACTGTATTATACTTGGAGTTTTCAGCTGTACTTCCACATATGCATTTCCTTATGTTTGATATATCAATGCTCCCTATTTATTATTATATTGTATTATTACTGTTAACCCCCTGGCCTGGTGGTTGTGAAGGGCAACATTGCAATGTATCGAATTGTAATATCATTATTATTATTATTGCAATAAAGATTTCTTAATTGAATTTTTTTTCTTTTTCTGCGATGAAAAGAAGTGAAAATTAAATATAGTTACTTACTTATCAATTAATTAGTAAGATTATAATTTTATAGAACACTTAATAAAACTCTTTAGTTTTACTCTCTAAATTTAGCCGTCCAGTTTAATTACAAATGTATAATATTTATTACTCTTCTCTCACATTTTTAATTCTCCTCTCTTTCCTTCCCTCCCTCTCCATATATATACAAAAATGAAGATAGAGAGGAAACTTGTCTATAAGGGCCACTGATCTATACACTGTGTGCAAAACTTAAGGACCAATACTATTTCTAAATGTTACAACCACAAAATCTTTACTTAAGGTACTCTTTGCTGATGACAGTAGATTCAGTCTCAGCAGCGATTCTGGACGTCAGCTAAGCTGGCGAGAGGTTGGCACACGGTATGATGCCGCAAACATCACTGAAAGGGATCGATATGGCGGTCGAGGTGTTCTTGTCTGGGGAGGCGTTATCTTCAATGGACGTACATAACTCCAGATACTGGAAGGCCGTGCTGAAACCGGTGCACACTACTGTACTAAGGTAATCCTTCCCCATGTGTATCTGTTCCTAGATGCCAGTGGCCCCGATTTCGTGTTTATGGATGATAACGCCACACCCCATCGCACTGCAGATGTTGATATGCTTTTGGAAAGTGAGGACATTGCTTGTATGGATTGGCCTGCCCGTTCGAGAGATCTAAATCCCATCAAACACATATGGGACGCTCTGGGGAGACGCCTGGTGGCACGTACGCACCCACCAGAAAATGTTCACCAGCTGAAAATGGCACTGACAGAGGAATGGACGATTTGACCACAAGAACTTATCAACAACATTGTTATAAGTATGGATAGGTGGGGCAAAGCCTGCATCGACATTAGGGGTGGCCATATCTCCTACTGAGGACCACCTCTTCCCTTTGTTCCATCTTTGGCAGTGATGCATCTGTATCATGGCAGCCAGTGCTATGTTGCCATTTTTGAATAATCCCTCTGTACCGTTTTGTTTCCGTTGTTGTGTCAGTGTTGTTTCCTTCATCATTTCTGTACCTCACGAGATTCCTTTGGTATGCGTTTCCCATATCCAGGCCACTCCTATGAGAAACTACAGGTGAAAACCTGACTGGTTCTTAAATTTTTCACATCAGTGTAGAAAGCAACCAACGACCATAATGAATGTAACTGTTATGTATTGATAAAAGTTGAAAAGAAAAAAAAAATGAGGAGAGCAAAAGGAAAGTAAGAAGAGTCAGTATAGAAAATAATACGTTTTAAACATAAGGTGGAAATATATACCGGTATATATATATACAGTAAATATATTATCGCATATCGAACAACCCTTGCGTCTCCTCAAGTGTCAACCACCAGAATTTCACGAAAAAACGATAATATGGTGTTATTTGTTCCTAATATAAAGTGCATGCCATTGCAAAGTGAAATTAATAGAGTGAATTAAGGAAAATAAGGAGGGTATAAAACTAAGTAATGATACAAATAAAATGATGGGTATAGGGGACAATATATATTAAGCATGCACGTAATTTACGGTTGACGCGACAGAGGAACTAAAGAAAAATATATAAGCAGAAAATATAGAGAGAAAATTTATAAACAGCTGAAGAACTAAATTAAAATAGAAAACTATAAACATAAGAGCAAGCACGGAGTTATAAGCAGCACGTTGTAGAAATGTATTAAAGAAGACAACGTCCAGGGAAAACTAAAGAAAAAAATATAGCTCGCGGTGGAAAAAAGTATTATTTGAACACAATAGATAGTGAAAACCAAAGAAAATATTGACAAAACAATTACAGAAGAGAACTTACCTAATATAATGGACTCTAACCGGAGGACGGGAATATGAGTCAAAAGAACCGCGTGGGTGAACCTATAAATCGTATACAAATTAATATACATAGTTACATGCAGACTGACAGATATACACGGATCGAATAGTTAAGGAAAAAGGCGCTAAGCATATACACGAGGTGTGGCAATAAAGTTCCCGGACTGGTATTCGGTGAATTTGAAAATAAACGGAAGTGGCATATTGTATTTAAAACGTCCTCCAACAGATGGTGGTACAGAGATTGCCCAGTAGGCTGGAAGGTTGCATGTAACAACCAGTTTCGTTTGTAGCTATTTTGCAATGGAAAGTAGCTATAAACGAATATCAAATTTTGCTTTAAGAATCTGTAACAAAAATGTATGAAATGTTAAAAACCATTATAGTGATGATATGTTAAAAATCATATCAGTGTATTTCAATGGCACAAGAGGTTCATTGATGACGTGTGATGTTCGCGATGATACAAGAAATGGGAGTCCTTAATCCTCTCGAAATGAAGACAGTTACAAAAGCTGTGGGAAATTGTGGCAAGTTATCATCGTTTTACTCTCACAATGATGGTGATGAGTTGGATATGAATAGAGAGAAAATTCGTCAAATTCTGCATGAAGATTTAGTGAAAAGGACTGTCTGTGTAAAATTTGTGTCGCACAGCGTCACGAATGAGCAGAAGCTACGAAGAGTGTCGTCATGCGTAGGCTTCATCCAGACTTGTCAAGACAATTGTGACAGTATTTTTACTGGATATGAGTGTTAGATATTTCTATACAACCTAGAGACGAAGCGTCAGAGCATGCAGTGGACTTCGAAATCATCACCAAAGCCCAAAATGTTTTGTTTACAGAAGTCCAAGATCAAAACAATGCTGATCATGTTTTTCGACAAAAAGGGTGTGATTCACAAGGAATTTGTACCTGAAGAGGAGAGAGTCACTGCTGTTCTATGTACAGGTGCTTCAAAGACTATGGAAGCGTATTTCCCTGGTGAGGCTGCAATTTCGAGAGAAAGGCAGCTGGTTCTTGTTGCACGACAATGTCCCGTCCATTCTCCACTTGTGGAGACATTTCTGATGAAACATGGCATTGTACAGATCAGCCATCCACACTACTCTTCCGACGTAGCACCACGGGACTTTATCTTTCCCAAGGTGAAAACCGCCCTTATAGGAAAGTGATGTTGAGGACATAAAGTAAAACGTAACCGCCGAACTGAACATCATCTCTTTGGACTCCTTCAGTGATTCTTTTTAGAAACTTCTAAGACAGGGTAATAAGTGCATCCAATCAGGTGTCGATTACTTTGAATAAAAATACAATAATTTTTGAGCTCCTTCACTTTGTGTTCTTTTTATTGCACCAGTCCCGGAACTTTATTGCCGCACGTAGTGTATGTATATATGCAAATACACCAAAAAAAAAGTTATAAACTATCGCATCCAACCACATTCTGAACAGTTACAGAGCTATGGCTGTTCGACTTAAAAAAAAGCTATGTATTTTTGAATGGCCAAAATAATTAAGAGTAAGTAAAAGCAGACACATACCGTATGGATAAATTTTTTACTAGATATGTCTGCTTATATTTATTTATTTTTTTTACCATTCATGACTGCAGAGTCATAGTTTAAAGTTCAAATAGCCATAGATCCGCTAGCGTTCAGAATCCGATACATATTTATATAATTATTTTTTAAAAGTTTTCTAATTTTTTTACACACTTTTGAAACACCACGTCTTCTCTCACCATACTTGCTACCTCTCTTTACCTGTTTTTGTTATCATAAGTAAGTAAATAAATTTGTTTAGATAAAATTTTTCTAGAAATTTCTAAGTTCTGCAAATCCTAAATTTCCTTTGTCAGCGTAGGCGGTGTGCAGAAACTTTGCCTTCTCAGTGAGCTTGAATGTTAAAACAACAATCATGGATGCTAAATTGGAAATCCCCTGTTCGAAATCTCCACATCTCCAGGGGGTGTCGGCGTGCATTTAAAAGTTTTATCATCTTTTTTACATGTTTCGCGAAATTCCTTGGAAACCATTGGCAACCAGAAATTTAAACCACGGGAATATCTTCATTCAGTACCCCTTTGTGATTTTGCTTATCTCCTACCTGAATAACGATAAAATAATTTTCACGTTGCGCAGAACAGGACGTTTTGAAAATGCCAGCATCATCAGTCAATTTAAGAAATTCGACTTATGACCGCTAATCAGCTGATTTCGTAATCAGGACGCCTACGTTTTCATCTGACATTGAATATTTATTAGAAAGTATACGTCCGGTCTTCTACAGGATGACTCAAGCATCTCCTCCTTTTTTTATCTTTCTATTTAAACATTTCTCCACGGGGATTAGTTTACGTGCCTTGTACCTGGTTACCCACGAAAACCCGATGCATCATTTTTTATACATGAAAGGAAACGATCGTTTTCTTTAGTTCAAAACACAATTCCACTCTCAAATCGAAATATAAATAATTCATCTCGGCGCATGCAGTATGTTATGATGGTAGCTTTTCTCCGCTTATCCGCCTAGTTTCTACGATGGCCATCCATACTGTCGACATCAAAACCAAACCAAACCAAACATTTCTCTTTTTTTTTTGTTCCTTTTTTTTTGAACATTAAAAAAGAGAATAATTTGGAATTTTTAAATCCTATTAAATACCCTTCACACTTTCTATTTAATCCTTTGTGTCTATAGCCGACAGTATATGGATATAAGGGACAATGTTTATCCTCATGTTATAAGCAATAATGAAAAGCGATTCTCAGAAGTGGTACTTGAATTCTTGGAGGTTGTTTCCATAAGAAAAAACAAAAGAATTTAGAACGGATCTTCGTGTACTGAATAATTAAGAAATCGAAAAATAAATCTTAGAATTGTGTAGAGTGCTGCGATAGTTAGCCCCTGCCTCGGTTTCAAGTAGAATTTGGCGTTGTAACGTTGAAAAACTTTCCCATGAAAAAGTTAATGATGGCCTTTTTAATGATGAAATTAATGATGAAAGTTAATGGATTAATGATCTCTGTTCAAGCATAAATATGAAATAAAAATTATTGAAATGCGTTTTAGAGGTCCTTCACATAAGACATTACAGGTTTAGGGGAAGGAGTATACGCAAAAACATATAAAGTAAATTTTCTGCTTATACTCCGGGACGGTGACATATGACAAGGGGAGTTCGACTGAGCAATGGGGGAGTTTCGAAATGTGAAGGTGACAGACTTAGTTACATTAGCTGCAGACTTTTAATAAAATTATCAAATCAGTTTTTGATAACTTTTTTGACAGTAATAAAGCAAAAGAAATGACGTAAAATTAATGACTTAGACGGACTTGCCAGGCTTCGTGAAATTCTGTTTGGTTTCAAATTCTTTTGTGGTTAATGCAAGAAATTCAAATGCTCTTCAGAATATTTTATAACTTGGGCTTTAGAATACCTTCCTTCTTACTATGGATGTTGATTCTTACATTTAGGCAGAATTATGTTTATAGCCACTTAAAAGCTTATCCATAATGGCGAATATAGCCAACAACAAAGCTGTTTAAGTTTTAAAACATAGCTCCTAAACAGTTATTATTAAATCTCAGAGAAAAATGATTGCCTGTTTATTGATTTCAAGGTTCGAAACTTTAATAAATACCAGGATGACTGTATGAAGTGTTTGTTTTCGTAACAAAAAACTAAGGCTCTGAAGAGTCAGTGTATTGTCTACATGTATTATACGGTTGGCTTATCTGTTTGTAGGATGAAAAACCATAGTTTCTAGGAGATAAAACCATGCGACCCTCGGCAAAGAACTTTTAATTCGGCCATGTTGTGAAAAAGTCCGTAATAATTCCTTCCTCCTTGAAGGAAATTGGACCTAGGTCTTTTTCCGCACGGTGTGGAATGAAAAAGGAATTGTAACCACTGTGCTAATACGGGGTTAACCGATCGTGTTTCTGGCATTAAGCAAATACAATATACATTAACATTTTTTTTTTGTATTTTACGCTCCTTAAATTAAATGATTATTTTATGAGCGTACTCCTTGTTTATGGATATTGTACTTATAATTTTTATAGAAGTATAACGTTGAATGTTGTCTTCGTCTTATCTTTGATTTATAAAAGTTTCATCTTTTTTTTTTTCTTTAAGATTTTAATGCAAAATGCACTTAATAAATATGAGTTTGTCTTTTATCCCGTTCTAACAATTCGCTTATCTGAATCCTAAATAATTAGGTTTCAGAGACGCGATCTCCACAGTGGAGAAACGTGTACGTTAGGGGTCGGTATTATGACTCAGTAACCCCCAGCTCCAAGCACGAAAAAAATCAAATATTTTCTCTCAATCATTGATATTGACAGCGAATACATTAAAAGATAATACCAATTATTTTCTGTTATGTCGTATTCCTCTGAATAATCCTGTATAATATTTTAAATCTCCCAAAATTCGCCTTTTTTGTTCGTTTTCTGTGGATTTTGCTCTCGGCTCGAAAAAGGTTCCCGACTTCTGTACTACACGATAAAATCTGTTTACCCAACGATTAACACGTTGAAGCACAAACTTCCTGCTTCTTTGTCATAAGCAGTTAGTTCTAGACCCATTTCAGAAGAAGTAAACATATGTGAATAAATTTACATTTATTAAATAAAAAGTTAAGAAAATAAATTTCTGTTTCATTATTCGAAATTAACTTGAAGGAAGCTAATTTCTTTTATAAAGATCACATGACGAAAGCAGCAATGACATCTCTCATTAACTTGAGACAGGCTAACCTACTTCTCTATCTTAAAAAATAATAAATTTTATTTCTTATGCTAATTGCTCGTGAAAACTGCGTATTTACATAATTGTGGATAGTCCAGCAAAAAATTTTTTAACAAAATTAGCCAACAAAATTTTTCCGTTGGAATTAGAGATTTTAATATATAAAGAATATTTCGAATTTTTGTTCTAACCTCAGGTTTTGAGAAAGAAACCAAATATATATTTTCTTCATTAAGTTTAAGCATGCTATGTTTTTTCTTTTAATTTTTATAATCCATCATCTCATAATGAAATAATCTTCAGCTTTACATGATAAGAGCAGAGGCGTGTCCGGGAATTGTCCTTTGTGTGTTAAAAAAAAAAAAAGAGCTGCCTCTGCTACTTGTCTTACTTAGACTCAGTAATCAACTTGAAATTTTTTTTTTTTTAATACTGAATGACACAATTTCAGTTTTCTAAGCTTAGACTATATTATTTCAGTATGTGGGGGTTGGTTTTTTTATAATATTAAATGCCTTCTATTTGACTGACAATATTTTAATCATAATTTTATCTATCCTTTTTGGTTAGTTCCCCTTTTAAATAAACTCCCCGCTTGCACACCTGACTAGTATCTACTCATAAAATTGTAGGTTCGGGGAACTAATCTTGGTATATATATATATATATATGTATATATATATACAATAAAAAGTATATATATATATACTTTTTATTCCCCTTCAGACAGGCTGGTATTCAGAACAACAAAAACTACACACATATTGGATAAAAATAGTTTATTATACATATTTACAAAGATACATCAACACCAAAATGATTAAACTCAAACACATGACAAGATAATCTAACCTCATCTACTTATTTATCATAATCAAAATTCCCCTTTCAAGAATTGATAATGTTTCTTCATGATGATGAAATGATCGTTGTTTCTTGAGCAACGGTTGTAATTTTAACAGAGCGTAGGGTTGTTCGCTGATAACGTGTTCTAGGGCCAAATAAGTCGGGCAATAATTTTGATGTATTTACATTTAGACCTGTGGGGCATACATATATATATAAAGAAAAAAGTTGTGCAAGAGAAAAGTAAGGGAGGAAAGCAGAAGACTGGAGAATAGGAAACAGAAGAAGGGGGCCGACAGGGAAGATGGCCCCTGATGACAGTGTGGCATGCCCAGTGTCTCACCAGAGAGAAGAGTGGGGTGGGGGTGGACAAAAAAAAAAAAAAACCACCTCCGCCCACAAAAAAAAATCATTGTGTAAGAGAAAAATAGAAATGGGGGGGGGGGGTAGAAGGACGGATGGTAGGAAACAGAAAAAAAGAAAAAGAAAGTAAAAAGAGAGAGAGAGAGAGAGAGATATAGATACTACGCAAGTGCAGGGTAGGTACAGCTAGTACGGCCAGTCAGTTGGAGCTGACACTTGGTGGAAATCCAGCAGTGTGAGTGCTGCTATGGTGGATGGGTCATGTTCAGGAAGGTCTAGTCCAGGTGTCGTCACTGGGACTCCATTTGGTGAGTGTGTCGCATCCAGACTGAAGGCTGGTCCAGTAGTCCACGATAACGAATAGTGGGGTGGTCAAAACCGGGAGTCCAAGATATGATGGTCAAGTCCAGGGAACGATGGTAGGTCTCTTCTTGATGATATGTGTCACGTCTAGTCGGGAGAAGTTGGTCCAGGAATCAATGATAGGAATTTGTCAAGGTATGTGTGGACCCTGTCTTTGATTGCAGTGCTAGTATTGAACTCTCCGGAGTGCTTGTCCAATACTGTTGCATCCCTGTGACACTAAGTATTGTCTTGTTGAAAGATGCCTTTATGTCCAGGAAGCGACAACAGCCGCCATAAAAGAGAGCACAGGACAGAAATAGTATGATGTAAATTGTATGTAAAACATATATCAGAATGTACGAGCTGCCAGTGAGGCTCTGCTCGTTAGATACCAGGGCCATCCGAACGACTCCCAGATCATTACGTTGTCTGTAACGGCCTATACAGTCCCTCGCTTTGTGTAGGGGGGTTTTTTAACCACATTGAGTGCACACCATATCTGTTCCGTTCGCTCCCATGGGGCAGTTGAAACGCGATTCATCGGACCAGGCATCCTGTTTCCAATCAATAACTCTTCAATGATTGTGTCACTGTGCCCACTGCAGGCGCATTTGTTTGTGACGTCAGCCGGAGTACTCAGGTAGGCCATTGACTGCGATAGCCTAACCCTGTTGTTGTCCAACCCATGGTCCACTTTCAATTAGATAACATCGACCCTGTGTTGTATTGCGTGTTCAGTTGCTTCACTGAGGCACGTTTGTTCTTTTGCACAGCACGTTGGATCCCTCTCACTCTCTTTGGTTCAATGCGTAGCTGGCCTGTATGGACCCTTTGGCTAGTGGTTCTTCCACAGTTGGTTCACTCTTCATATACACGAGACATATTGTATGGGAACGCTGAACGAAGGCGGCCGTGTCCGAGGAAGTAAGAGATACCGACCGTGGCTGAATGGCTACAATTACCATATTTACAAAGAATAGCAATATGCATACTTTTATCGATACATCAGTTTTTTGAAATGAAACACTAACGTATCGATATTAAACGAATCTAAAATTCAGGTTCGTTTTTGAATTAAAAAAAAAAAAAACTGTGGGGGAGGATTTAAAGTTATTTTTTATTTATTTTTTTCCCTTTTTATCGCACTTTCTTATTATATTTTATCTCACAGAAGATTTCTACCCTTTTTATATTTATTTAGATTTTTTCTTAGATGCCCTCAAACCTGACTTTTGCCACCTGACTGCTGTACTCTGTATATATCACAGAAGATTCTGGGGATCATGAGGGAAATTTCTTTTGTTTCCCCGTAATCAGTGTCCAGGATTCTCTCGCCAAATTGTGGGAGAACAAACTCTTAACTAGGCAATCAAGGCGTGTGTTACTTAGAATAACAGGACTCAAAGTGAAAACAAAACATGAAATTTATTACATACACATATACAACATAATATACAATTGAATTAGAAAGCATACAGTCCTAATATACAGAGTTGACTCAGAGATAACTTGCATATATTATTCTAATTACAGTTTCCATTTACTATTTATTCTGATTTTACAATTATAAAAAAAAAAAAAACACCTGGTTCATTCTACTTTCCTTATTCCCCAACTAACTCCTAACATTTGTACATTCACTATACCTATTTCACTTACTCCTGTATACAATACTGTTTCATATATTAATTTGCACATCTATAATCGCTTATTTTCTAAAATCTAGTATTCTTCCCATATATGCTTCTCTTAAATGTCAAAATTCCTTTCCACATCAAAGATTAATTATTCCCAAATTACAAAAATTTCCCGTAACCTGTAAATCTCCATATTTGTAAGATTGAATCTTACAAAACGAATGGATGATATGACCTGAAAGCTAAAGACAGTAGCAAACGGATTACTGTAAACCCCCTATATTCTCTAAATGGTGAAATCAAGAGTTTGCATTATCCGAGCTGTTTCACTATTGGCACCAAAAGACATGCGATTCGTCAGATCACATACCCTTTTAAATAAATTTATAAAGAATAAATTAGCTTATATTTCTAGCTCATATAGTTTTTGTACATTATTTACAAGCTTGTAAATACTTGTAATGCAAGGAACTGGTGTTTATGGATTATGTCGATGGTTATGCTTGGGTCCATTTACTTAACTCTTTGCATATTGGTCAGACAAAACATCTCCAGTTATCGATTTCATTGTAATATTGAAATTAAATTTGAATATCTGTTTTCAATGATCTTTCTTAATTATTTTTAAGGAACAAGTTAGTTCGCTATGAATATTTCTATTACTTTTAATTTATAATAGTTTTTCAAATTCGGGAATTTTTTGGAAAATAATTGCTGCACAATTTTTTTTTAACTACCATTCTTTTCACGCGGTTGTAACCATTTATAAAACATCACTGTTTTTGTATTCTGTTCTAAGTATAACACATCCCCTCAAATAAAAACACTAAAAGATACTGCATTCTTGAGAAACAGCTTTGTAGGTTAACCGCATTTAGAGTTTGCTATACCTAGGACTAATTAGCGGCACGTGAATTTATCAGAGTAACGACCTTATTTACATGTAATTCGGACGGTATTAATGTCCCTACAACTGTCAACCATACATCTCTCTTTCCGTAGTCCTCCTCCTCTCCGTTCTAGCACTTACTCTAGTCCCTTCCGTCCTTCGTCAGTTGGGAAGTGTTCACCTGACGAAGCGTTCGACGGAGGGCTGACAGGCAGTAATTAGAGGTGTTCCGTTTCACCTTAGTTCTGGATGCATTCGTGCTGTACGCAGATGCCGGCTGAGTAGTACAGTTAGTTAACTTAATCTCACAAGCGAGGTTCTAATGGAAAGTTTAGTTGACGTCTGACACAAGTTGGTCAAGAGAAATGCAAAGTGATCGTTTTTTTGTTTGTTTGTTTTTCTTTTTTTAAATTCCAGTTGTTATTACTGCGCTCTGTAACAAAACTTCCATTTGTTCTAAATGAACGGTATTTGTTTGTTAGTATCAAATGCCTCAAACTTTCTTGAGGTGAGACCTATTCGGGGTATTTAACAAGGTAGTACCAAGTCCGAAAGTTTCAACTTTTGTCAGCTAGAATTAAAACACCAGTCAAGTCACTAGACCTCAGTAATGCCTCAATATCACTTATTATAATTAACAGATCGCTTTTATACTACATAATACGTGTAATATTCATTTATTCCCTTTAAAACACACTGAACTGAAGTTTAGAGACAGACGCGAAACTAAATATTTTAGGGTCCTGGTGAAAGAATCAAACGGCTTCCTGTGCTCTTTAATAACCATACTGGACCAACCAGTGAACCCTCTGATTCACTGTTCACAGCCTTCTTGGTAACTTCATTTCAACTAAAGCGTTTAAATCAGTAGTATCCAAGTCTGCAAGCAAGCTACTTTTTTCTACTTTTGTTATTTTCTATTTCACATCACTGAATGATTTCCATGATTGATTTATTTCTATTATTGAAATAATCGATTAGGGAAATCATTCGATTATGCCCGTTACTAATGTTCACAGATATTAAATTGTTCTACTTTGCCAGGTTTGAAATTTGCACGAAGGTAAGGTATATTACTATTTTATGTTTATTAAAAAAGATTGCTTTATACTAGTTTAAAAGACCGAAATGGAGGATGAAAATTTCATGGACGCCTATTATTGTATTATGCCATTGGTACAACCGTTTTTAATTAATTCATTCATTTTTTTTGTACTACGTAGTAAAATTTAACACAAATAATAATGATATCATACTAAATAAATAAGTAAAACGATTATATCGAAAATTTAGTGTGATTCGTATAGAATTGGGGAATATGGATCGAAATTCGCCCAGGCCCAAGGAAGTTATGACATAATGGTGTGTGAAAGTGCTGCTGCAGCGTCACCTCGCCAAGTTAGCCAAAATTAAGAGACAAACAAAATTTATGAATAAATGAAATATGAATTTGAATAATTTCTGTTAAAAAAGAAGAAAAAAAAAGTTCAGGATGATGAATCATTTAAGAAAATTTGTATATATTGGGTGAAAGGCACGACGTGGGATTTGATTAAAATTAGGTTAAATTGAATGACCAACACGTTGGGATAGCAGAGACGTGGTGTCACAAAGATATAAGGAATGCAGAACTGGAATTTGGGGAGTACAATGTGTACAGAAAGGATTGACAGGACAGAAAGGGAGGGGGTGTTATGCTGTTAATTAAGAAAAACATAAAATCAAAGGAAGTGCACCCAGTTAATATAGATGAACAGTGCTCTGTTGAGTCAGTTTGGTGTGAGATAAGCACTGCGAAAGGAAAAATAAGAGTAGGAGTGTGTTATAGGCCTAATGACTTGAATGAGTACAATGAACAATTGTACAGAGAAATAGAGTGGGCCAGTAAATCAGAATCTCTTATAATGGGGGATTTTAACTTCCCAGATATTGACTGGAACTTGTGGGTTGGTCACTCACACACTAGTCAGACTTTTGTGGATTTATTGGATGATTGGTTTCTGCAGCAGCATGTTCGAGAGGCAACCAGAGAAAGTAATACTCTTGATCTGGTTATCAGCAGTGATCATTCGTGTATTAAGAATTTGCAGATAAAGGAACCACTAGGTGGCAGTGATCACAGTGTGCTGAAGTGGGATTTACTCAAAGAGGTAACTACCGTCAGGGGTAAAGGAAAGGGTTTTTGCTTCCGTAAAGGGGAGTACAGTGGTCTCAGACAGTTTTTAAATTCTGTACAGTGGGATCAACTGACGATGTTACAAACAGTAAATTCTAAGTGGGAAGCATTCAAAGAATTAATCGTGGAAGCGACTAGACTTTATATACCGATAAGAAATATCGTTCAAGGTTTAGGCCTAAATGGTTATCAAATGAACTAATGAGACTCGTGACAGAGAAGAAAAATGCTTGGGATGCATATAAATTATCAGGTGACGCAGAAGCCTGTGGCAGATATAAGCTAGTCTGTAATCAAGTCACAAAGGAGGTTCGGCAGGCGAAGGCGGATTACGAGAAATCTTTGACAAAAGATGCTAAGAATAACAGCAAGGATTTCTTTACGTATATAAACTCTAAAAGGAAGGGGATGAATATGATTGGTCTACTTGACATCGATGGTTCGACTGTTGATGATCCTGCTCAGATAGCAAACAAACTGAATCAGTATTTTGCATCTACATTCACACGTGAGGAATTATTACAATTTGAAAATGGAAGAAGGTTATCAATTGTAGCAGTGTGCTTAATGATTTTGTAATAACTGAGAGCAAAGTGGAGGAGAAATTGTTGAAGTTAAACATAAGAAAGGCACCTGGGGTGGATGGGATCTATCCAGTTATTTTAAAGGAGGCGGCAAAGCAACTAAGCAAACCCTTAGCCATAATTATGAGAGCATCCTTGGACTCAGGGGAGGTTCCCACGGACTGGAGATGTGCAAATGTGTCCCCAATTCACAAAGGGGGATCGAAGGGTGACACGAGTAATTACAGACCAGTTAGTTTAACTTCTGTTCCGGGTAAAATAATGGAGTCGCTGGTTAAAGATGCATTGCAGGATCATCTAGACAAGACTGCATCAATAATTCAAACACAGCATGGGTTTGTTAAAGGAAAGTCTTGTCTGACAAATTTGATTGGTTATTATGATGTGGTCACAAAGGAACTGGATGCAAAAAATAATTTTGATATCATATACTTGGATTTCAGGAAAGCTTTTGACACTGTTGCGCATGGAAGACTACTGTACAAATTGGAGCAGAATGGTATTAAGGGTAAGTTGCTACAATGGATAAAAGGATGGTTAAGTGGGAGAAGACAGAGGGTGGTAATCAATGGGTGCTGCTCTTCGTGGACTAATGTTATTAGTGGAGTCCCACAGGGTTCGGTGTTGGGTCCACTGTTGTTTTGTGTATTTATCAATGATATTGATGAAGGTATATCAAGCTTAATGTCGAAGTTTGCAGATGACACAAAGGTTGGCAGGGTTGTTAATGACAGTAATGACAGTGTGCTACTGCAACAGGATCTAGATAATTTGGGCAGATGGGCTAAGAAGTGGCAACTGAAGTTCAACCTTGACAAATGCAAAGTACTGCATATGGGTAGAAGTAACCCCAGAGAAACGTACCAACTGTGTGGTACTACACTTAAGGTGGTAGAAAATGAAAAAGACCTGGGAGTAATTGTGCAGTCAGATATGAAGTTTTCTGAGCAGTGCAGACAGGCTGCTAGGGCGGGTCATGGGGTTTTGTCAATGATATATAGGAATTTTGCTAGCAGGGAAAAGGAGCTGATTGTCCCTCTGTATAAGGCAATGGTCAGACCACGCCTTGAGTACTGCGTACATGTCTGGAGGCCTCATTTTAGGAAGGATGTAGATTTGCTTGAGCGTGTACAGAGAAGAGCAACACGATTGGTGAGGGGAATGAAGGGATTCTCTTACCAAGAGAGGCTTAAGTTCTGCAAATTGCAGTGGCTGGAGACTAGGCACCTGCGCGGTGATCTGATTGAGGTCTATAAGGCCTTGAATGGGTTGAGCACGCTGAATTCTGATGGGATCCTTCCACTTGTTCAGATTACCAACCTACGGGGACATAAGTTCAAATTAAGAAAGGACAGATGTAGAATAGATGTGCGGAAATTTGCCTTTAGCCAGCGGGTGGTTAATTGCTGGAACAAACTTCCATCTGTCGTTGTAGAAGTTGATAGGTTAAATAAATTTAAGGAGGAACTGGACAGGCATTTGGAGGGAATGGTGTGATTTTTTTTTTTTTTTTTTTTTGGCTGATGCTGCATAAGCTCCTACACTTGCTTTCTTGCATCATGTGCCACTACTACTACTACTACTACTACGTAATATTGAATGAATAGCACTTAACCCCGCCTTTTAAAAACAACAGGTTATTACTTAGTATAATAAAATTCGAACTACCCGGCATCCATCCATCCGAAAAGTTCATGCAACCGGCACATATTAAACAGAAGGACAGTAGCAAAGAGGCCGAATTCAATTAAACATCCTAAAAATGCATTATATAAAAACAGCAATATATAGCAAAGCAACAATTTATATTAAAATTAACTTGACAAAAATTTAGGAAGTTGAAAAATTGTGTATTTACTGTTTACATTACATCAGAAGTGACCACCGTCAATCAGTACTGCAATCTGTCCTTTCCCCACTGCAGCCAGCCGATATAAATAATTTCGGCATAATAAAACAATCGATGCCTTTTAATAAGTTTGCAGTAATTTGAAGTGTAAAAAGAAGTACAGTAGGTGCTGGTTATTGATGGAATTGGGAGAAGCTAGAACACGGATAATTGAAAAACACAGTTAATCTAAATTATATTTTATTACAATTTTCATGGGTATATAATATCATATAAAAAGAATATAACACTGTATCATGTAAACAAATGAACGTGATCACATTCCAAAATTTATAAAAAAAGAACTAAACGTTTTCCAAAAGAAACAAAAGTAAAAGGTTAAATAAATAGTTGTTAACAAGGGGGAACTAGAAAAATAAAATTATTAACGTTAAACGATCTCATATTATGACATTGTTTAAGACAAATTTTTTTAAGATATACCAAAGTTTGTACATTAGGCATCATTATAGCATTTCCTGTTGTGGAATACTTCACAGCGAGTTCCTTCCTCTTATACTTCGAAGAAGTAACGCCTCCCCATTACAGGAGTTTGCTGTTACTTATTCTCACTTGTACCACAACACGGATGCCACCTTTTCGAAGCTATTTGGACTCTCATCCGTGGGCTGTTAGGTACCGCCTGTAGGTACACTCGTTGTGAAGGGTCTCGCAATATGAGATGTTATAATTGTTATAACGTACAAACTTCCGTTTGCCTTGAAATTCAGCTATTCAGTAATGATGTAACTGTAATAACCATTGTTATGGTTTTAATTTTACACCGCCTGAAACTTTTTCCCTAAAATTTCATGCTGTAAACTGAAGAGTTACATCATTAATCAGGGGAGAGGTCATTGATATCCCAATACAACTGAAGAGGGCCCATAGGTAAAGAGATGTTAAAAGAAAGGTTCCAGAAAAACAGCTTCACTTTTCATTGAGTAAGAAGAATTTCGGTGTTATTTCAATCCAAACATGGGAACAATAAGTAAAGAGGGTGTTGAGTGGACTAGTATCGGCACGAGATTTATTTGAAATCAAGGCTGTGGCATCTGTAATTTTTGTTAGCTGAAAATTTATTCAAATCAGAATCTAAAGATTGCACCATTGCAATCCGATAAGTGAAACTGAAACCTGTTTGGCTAAGTTTCAGAGTGGAACGAAGTAGTGACTTTTTAATAAATTTCCCAATTCTGGAGTTCAGAATGCCTTCAGAGATCATCGTCCAGCTGTACATTTAGTCGTTCCAGTATTTGTTTCAGAAGTGCAGCAAGTGCTGCTTCACAATCCAGTTCTTCCGGTTGAGTTTCGAGCTGAATTCCGCATGGTAATGATTACATAATGATAATGGAATCTCAGTTTTCAATAAAAGATCACTCCAAGGTCTCTGCGTCTCCTGGGTACAATCACTTTATCAGGCATGGGTTGAAACACTAACGGTGCATGTAGAAATGAAGAGACTAAAAATTCATTTAAAACGTAATATTATAATTGATATGATTCTGAAAAATATGCTTTAAAAATCTCAGTTTACCTAGATAAATAAAAAAACAAAGAAAGAAATATAAATACAGTAATTCGCTAATACCTTTACATTTCACAATGATATTCTATAAGAAATATATGGTCATCAATAATCTGTATTAACACAAGTACTTTACGTGACGAAAACGATACGATGTTTTGAACTAGCTTAGAAAAATTTAATTCAGTGAATAAATCTGTATCATCCATAATGTCCTAACAATAATGATCTTATAATTAGTTATACGAACCATTTTTGTAAAAAAAAAAAAACGGTGTCGGAATAAATTTGGAAATTTATAAATCTACGTGTCATTAATCACAATTAAGAATACAATTTTTTATTATAGAAATCATGACATAAACGAAAGTGACAGCGATGTGTTTCTTATTAGAAACAGGATTCTTGTACGTTGAATGTAGACGAATCCAACAAATAACAAGCAAGAAGACATTGAAGTAGAAACAATTGAGAATTTCTTAAAGTGTATTCAAATATCGAAGTGCTTCTCATAGGTTAATATTATTAAACAAGTGTATTAGGAATTCATTCTGAACCCCTACGGGCATATTTCAGGGGATAAAATATTGGAGTTGAAACGAAACTTTCAGCGAATAAGTCTATTTAGAGCATTTGAATCCACTCGCAGTCCTTCCTAAAATACAAAACCATCTCCTACGCGTACACACCTATGAAAAAGACAACTGGAGCAAGCTCTTGCGGGAAGTCATTTCGCTCTTTTCTTTCTTTCTTTTTTTTTTTCATGACCCCCATAAAGAAGAAGTAAGAAAAACACGCTATCACGGATCATTAGCTCTGTGGTTATGATGGAAAGAAATGACAATACACTGCATTGGGTAAATAGGGTGGTGAGCAAGCGGACATATAAAGAACACAGCCACATAGCGAGAAGTAGGAGTGAGGTTTGTATGTGCTAAGTTTCTCTTTTTTTTTTTTTGGGAGTGTTTGTTTTCGGCTACACTAGACTGGGCGGAGAGACAAGATAGAAAGCCAAATGTGTGTCATGTTGTACGCGAAGGTGAGAGAATAGATTGAAAGAATGCGACATATAGAGCAGACGATGCGTGACACAAGAAACTCTTGGTGGTATCTGTAAAGATTATTTATTGCATCTGTGGAGAAGCGACATCTGGTGAGTGAGGATAAAAAAAAGTTCATCGGGAAATGATTTTTTTTTTACAATACTCTAAAATCTTGTCACTGTCATCATTTCCTTTGAAAATCCAATCTGCAACTAGAAGAGATATTTCATAGTCAACATAATCTAGCAACAACTTTTTGCAAAGCTGTTGTTAGAGTATGTTGACTAATCCAACATTAAGGTGGTGACTATATCGAGATTTTGTATATTTGTTAATTATAATTTAACTTTACTAAACGCATTCTGTATGAAGTGACGTGATTTATAATTTAGGTATCCGATCCAAGATAATTAAATACCCCAATCGTTTTTGTCTCGCTTGGTTATTTGGAATCCTTCGAAAAAGTTTATGAAATTTAGTATATCTCCACACTGCACATTATACCACAAATCACGAACTCTGCCAAATTTGATGTTTCAGAAAACTTGCACTACACATTTCATACCAAATCTGCAGTACATGTTTGTGAACACACTGCTCAGAGAACCATTTATACGATAAATAATACATAAAGATAGAGACGACAAAACAAATTACTCTCTTTTTGAAGAATTTATCTACGATAGATATAGTAAATCATTTTTGTCCATCCCTGAAAGAGGACAGGTTGAAAAGGTAGCCTTTGGGAAGAGTTGGTATTACCTACACCTCTGCGATACTTTTAATCTCCGCCCATAGTTTCGTGGTTATAAGAATATATAAAATATAAATGTCTGTTTATATGCGAAGTAAAGTTAAAATTTACTTTGTGCACACATACACACAAATGAAGGTTGTTAACCAGGATGAGAAAGGAGGAAGAAGCTTGTTATTTCTCCCTGTACCGACTTTAGATTTATTTATTATTTATTTTTTTTCAAAACATTTTGAAGCTAGCATTAAACGTCACAAAACTGGAGTGAGGTTTTGAAAAGCGCAACCAAACGATGTTTCATATTGAATGTGACATTCCATCTCTGCCATGGTATGTTTGGACAACATCGCACGTCTTGCTGCTTGGTGCGTGGAACAATTATATGGTTTCACATCCATCATTCGCCCACTCAAATAATGCTGGTCTGAAGTGAACCACCGGGAAAGTTGTGAAGGGGAAATCGCAATACAGCATATACGAGCGCGTAATTTTACACTTCTTGGGGTATCTCAAATTCATCACTTACACCTACGTCCAAAGAGAACGTCCAAAGAGATTCTAGCATGTGATAAAAAAAAGAGAGAGAATTTCAGATTCCTTTTCTTCAGTTCCCTACCAGAATAAAATGAATACCATCAAAACAGTAAATCAGCCGATGACATGAAATTTATGATTAAAAAACTAGTTTCTGCGGGTTTATGAAAATACCATTATAAATGTCGTATTAGTTGGCTGGGACCTTGCGGTAGAGTACTTGTTCAGGGTTTTGAGCATTCGAATTCTGTATTCGTCAATATCCACCGCTAATTAACTGAGTGCGTATGTTGCTGCTCTTTTCTCTTGCCATATAAACGTTCCGGAGCATGACCAAAAATATTTTTATTATTTTTTTAACAATAGTTATAACTGTAAAAGTTCGTGACTCTTCTATTAGCCCTCAGTAAAAGTGATGATAAAGTAATTTGGAGGATACCAAATTTACTAAAGGATTCTTACAAGAAGAGGTGAGCAACATAACATTTAATCTACTTTAAAATACGATCAGCATCTTAACTTATTGACAAAAGTGAGCGACATTTTATTATTTGGGTTTCAATGCTCCAATAGCCAAATTTCTTATTTTATTTCTTAGATGGTGCCAAATAATTGCACCAGGATCGATTTTCTACAAAAGTTGGAAATATTTATCATGAAAAATATTTGTTGCTTTGTGATAATTCAATTCGTATAATTTTAATGTAATATCTGCATTCTATGCAAACTATACAATACTGTTTATTAAAAAAATTGGTTCGTACAACTGTTATTACTTGCGCTTGCTCTTAGATGGCGCTGCAATCCCAGAAGCTATTCAGTCGTGTCTTTCTTATCGGTAGAAGTAATAATACATGTAGACAAGGTTACAACTCTCGTGCAAACCTACATTTTACCTTAATTCTCATTAGGCAGTTTAATACGATTAAAAACATTAACGAGCCTAAACAAAAATGTATAGAAAGAGGCGAGCAACTTTGTTACAAGGAACGTTTTAAGCCTAAACGAATTATTGATAGACTTTAAGCTGAAATCCATTAATAATGGTATAGTACGATGAAAGTCGTTCTCAGTAACCCAGTAAATTTAGTGGGGTCTTTAGAGTGCCTTTTGTTGTAGCGGCTCTTGAAAACCATCTATTACACTCTTTAATCTATTTTCGGAGGAAGAAAAAGTTTAATTATACTTTAATAGTGTTTTTATTGTTGGCTAATAACGGTTTTTAATTATACTTTTAATACGGCGTTGGGTGAAATCATAATTCCATCATAGTTCACCGATTTCTCAAGTCTCTTTTGTCACAAAAGGCACACTAGGGATTAATTAACTTTTTCTTCGGCTCTTTTCTTTCTTACCGTCACTCCTTTTATTGTCATAAAAAACAGCGCTTTCTCCCGTGGTGCATTGCGGTATTCCATAGTTGTCGCTTTGATGAACTTCTACCTGCAAAAAGGCAAGACAATTGTGATGCCCTTTCTAGTAAATTCAGTCATGTGAGAATAAGTGAAATCTTTCTTTTTTCTGTGGTAAGCTTCACGAAAATGAAAGCTTTGAAGTGCTGGCCATAATCTTTTGTTGGCGGGTTGGAATTTATATGTATACAAAAGTGTTGTTTTGCAATAGGCCAAAAATGAAACTATTTTAAGCTGTTTTTTTTTTTTTTTTTTTTTTGTTTAAGAGGATTTAAATTTGACTTTGAATTTTGATTATAGCTTGTCAGTAAAATTCCTTGCCTGTTTCATGTTAAGTAGTCTTCTCGACGTCTTCCCTTTCTCTCTACGCATCTATCCATCGACGATGGAGTGTTTGCATTCCTGAAGTGTGGAATTCTTTAGAACGGCTTCGTGGCCTGGAGAACGCGCATGCACTGGCGCGTTGGTGCCAAATTTCTGTCCTCCTAAAAATTCTTTTAATGGTGTAAAGAGGTGAAATCTAAAGGCGAAATGCCTACTTTGAAAGAGTGGGAAGTCCAGGATCTCCTAACCTACAGTTGGATGTTTGCAATGGTCGTATTGGCAGTATGCGGTCCTAGCATTGTAATGAAGAAGGTTGATTCTTTTCGGAAGCGAAGGTACTCGTGAATGATAAATACTATCTCTACTCTACTAACTCAGATATTCACTTATTGTGAGGTTTCACGCAGAGATTCAACGTTTGTCCGGAATAAGCTTTTCAACTTTGTTCATGTTCACATGATCGGTGCTGCTTGCAGTGAGCAGCATGGGTGTGTGATTACTTACAGTCCTACGGCTGTCTTTGAATGTACTGCACCGCTAATACATTTCTGTTTTCAGCAATGTATCGTCTAATATTCATAGTGGATAACAAGTTTAAAGTGAGGGTTAGGTAAAATTTTAGGGCAAAATTTACAGATAAGGTTATTAACGAGGACGTACTGAGGAGGAGGATAGGCAAAAATAAAAGTGTGATAAAGACTATAAGGAAATGAAAGAAAAATTGGATTGGATGTGTATTGAGGGGATTTGAAGAGTGTATTAAGGGTTGTAATCGAAGGGAATGTATTGGGAAGAGATCGGGAGAAAGAAGAAGAATTAATTTTGGATGATTGCATAGAGACTGATGGCATCGGGCTGAACGGGAGAGAGCTAGAAATAGGAAAGGATGAGACTGAATTCTGGATATCATGGACCTGCCATGTGGCAGAGAACATATGAAGATCATGATTAACATCATCACCATTCGCCAATTGTACTACATGACTTCGGTAAATATCAGGCAGTTTTGAGCCTTGCTATATTGCTGCTCCACCTTCTTACTAACTCCTATGGATGCCACTTATGGTATGATTAAGCGCATGCTTGCAAATACCGTTAATGAGTGCATCCAACTATTCGTAATGCTAATGCGGTTATCATTAGATTCAGGGCTTATTTCCCTGGGCTCTCAACCACTCCCCAGTCCATAAGAGAAAAGCTAAAGAATTGGTTTTTTGTGGTTGATAAGGTTATGGAATCTATGATTAAAAACACAATACAGGACCATCTCGAGAAGAATGACATTTATATGGTTTTGTGAAGGAAAGATCGTGCATGACAAATCATGGCTTGGGAATGGAAATACAGAGGTAGTTTACAGATTAGGCGAGAAGGAATCAAAGGATGTTTCGGGATGAGAATGGCTTTGGGATTGCAATACAGAAAGACATGAAGTTCAACGTGTAGTGTAAGCAAGAGACACGAGGGCAGCATGGCATTTTGTCTATGATAGTTGCAGAGCTCAGCAACTAGGCACCTTAAGGCATGGGGGGGGGGATTGATTGAATTGTATAAAGCCTGAAGGGAACAGTAAGGGAACGAGGAAGGAACATTCTCACTGGTGAGCGAGATAAGAACCAAAGGACTAAATCTTATGAAGATTACCTTTGGGCAGCATTTTGTAGCATGTTAGAATAAGCTGGCCATCGGAATAAGGTGGTCGAAGCGAAGAGTTTTGGCAAAATTCATGAAGGAATTGGATAAGTGTTTTTGATGACAGGGATATATATTTTTTTATTTTGGCAGATGCAGGATAATTTGCTTCCTTGCATCATTATGGCATCTTAATACTAACACTAATGTATGGTGGAAGGAAATATAACTGCGAAAGTGAAGGGAAGCGATTCATATCACTATATACGAGAAACATTGAAGATTCTAGGTCAAATATAAATCACCTTCACCCCTCAACTATTCTCCACTCCGATTCAATGATCTCAGCAAATTTTGGAAGAAAAATCGGTTCTGTGACGCGAGTTGATGGAAGTTTCCTTCTGGTATGCTTCTGCTTTTCTTTTAAAATAAACCCACCAACTAAATAATGTAAATGTCTACGAAATTTTTTGTAATCATAGAGGAACACACACACACATCAAAGTTCGAGATGTCGATATGTACTAGGACTTGCTGATGTAGTTCGCACCTTGGGATTAGAAATCAGGGAGTTCGCAACGTTTTAAGGTTCTGGCTTTTTTTTCTAATCTTGTTTAGAATTGTTTGCCATGTTTAATTCTGCCTGTTTTATTTATTGATTATTATTATTTTTGAATGCTTTGCTTAATAATCTAGGTCTGTTATCTCTAAGGATTTGTTAAATTCCTTGGCCATAACACTTGATGATATTATCAAGATTTTTCACTAGTTAAACGCAAAGTTCTCAACTTGGTATCCCTCTTGTCCTCGTTGAGTTCTGTTGCGGTCCTCCTTGAGCCTCGTCTTCCTCCTCTTAATATCCAGTTTACTAATATCTAAGCTTATACTTATTTCCGAAAGGTCTTCAGCCAAAAATATCGTGTGCATGAAGATGGACGACCCTGATGGGATCTATAATTACATGCGCATCTCTATTGTTGAACGCTCTATCTAGGACAGTGGATATTTAGCTGGCAACCTGTACTGTGTGCGCCTCAAGAGTATTTTGTGCTGCCTAAATATCGTCTTCTTTTACAGGTTCACAGTGTTAAACATGTATATTCATATATGTTCCTCAAGGGTAAAATCTTGTCTCTCTCTCTTTTTTTTTTTTTATTTGAATATTTTCGATTTGAGATATTCTGAATTGAGCTATGCGTTCAATTTTTAAATTTGAACAGAGATTGTGTTATCCTTTGGAAAATACACTACCTTATAAATATCTCAGTTGTAATAGTATGAAATATTTATGATGAGAAATCAATCAACACCACTCAAAAATGTCATTTTATAAAATTCATGCTCAAAGATATACAGGGAATATCATATTCGTTGACTACTACCTAGAAAGTGACCTTATTAAATAAATGAGCAGATAAAGTAATCATGATGTAAATCTTGGGATTATTTATCGTTTTCTAAATGTACATCGATCGAAATCTAAAGAGGGTCTAATAAAAAAAACAAAAAAAAAAACTTGATATATCAGGACCACTCATGACCGAACTTATGGCCCATGTGTAATATAGTCTTAAATTGCGTGTATTCTGTGGTGGATTTTCCTGTTTTGTGGACGTAAAACCCAACTTTCTTGGAGGAAACACCTGACTGTCTACGCCCGAGACCAACTGACTCAGCTACTATGGGAAAAACCCCTAAAAGTTTCTTGCATCATTGACGAGATTCGAACCCGGGTCTTTCCACCCAGTGTGGGGAATATGGTGGTTATAAACATGCTGCTAGAAAGGACTCTAATAAGTAATTCTATAATTTTATTTTGTTACAATTCCCGAAACAAAAGAGAAAGAGTAGTATTTTCTTTGGGCTTTAGGCGACTTAAACCGTATTCCGCCGTATATATTATGTCTGTAAATTTCCTGTGTTCTATGGTCGATATGTCTCTTTTCTGGACGAAAAACCTGAGTTTCCAGGAGAAAAACAATGCATCCCTCGCCTGAGACTGACTAGCTCAGCTGTGTTGTGGAAAAGCCCATAAAAATTCCTTAAGTTATTAACAGGATTCGAATGCGGGTCTTTTCCACTTGGTGAGGAAAGACAGTGCTTATTTGCATTGTGCTACCGCGAGGGCAGTAAAGATCAGATATATTACGGAAACTGACGGAAAGGGATTGGAGGGCTCTCAGAAGAGTGGTGGTTAGATCCCATCAGTCTTCATTCAATACTGCAAACCAAGAGTTCAAGCAGGCGAAAGGATCTGATATTCGTACAAAGACTATGTAAAGAGGAGCAGAACTACGGATTTTACAGAAGAATGAACGAAACAACACACCAAACAGTGCACGAAGTGAGTTTACCTGGTGCGCAACCAATCATGCTTGTTTCGTGAAACGTTGAGAAGCTGTGTTATGGAGTAACGAATCACAGTTCAGTACATAAACCCTATATGTTTGGAATTGGCGATGCCCGGAGAGCGTTATTTACTAGAATGCGTCGTCCCAATTGTGAAGTTTTGCGGAGTTGCTTTAACCATCTGGGGGTTGTTTCTCGTGGTTTAGGATTGTTGGTCGGACTCGGACTATTGGCTGTCGTTCTTGGAATAATGATTGCCATCCAGCGTATTGACAGACTAGAGTTCCGCTCTTCCTACACTGTAGCAGCAGTAGGGAAGGACCCGATTCTGTTTTAGCACGAGTACGCCATGTCATATTGCACAGCCTGTAGTGACTTCGTTTCAAGACACGGGTCTGACCAATGCTCCTAATTAAGTCCAGTGTACAACACTTTATGATGATCTGGAACATTGGTTTTGGACCAAGCATATATACACCCAAAATTAGTATCGGAATTGACTGCTGTTGAAGGAGAAATGGACTACCTTCCTGTTATCAAAAATTGGTTTTGTGTCTGCCGATGAGGATATAGTGTGTAATTAAGGACAAAAATACGCCGATACGTTATTAAATAGTGTATTATTAAATGGTAATTTGAAGCATGCAGGTGGACGGTTATTTTTGCAGTATAGTGCAATTTTTTACTTTTGTAGCTAAAAAAAAAATGAAATAAGATGTTATTTGTCAGTAACTTCCTCTTCTTAAGGCCCGCGTTATCTAAAGGTCAGCGTAGGGAACATTTCAACCTCCACTATTCAGAACTGGATTACACGCTAGACAAACTAGATAGACAATTTCTATTATTTGTTCTCCGGTATGGTCTGTGCGTGTAGCGCAGTGGTATCGTCACCGTCCTCCCCACACCGGGTGGAAAAGGCTCGGGTTCGAATCTCGGCGAGGAACTTTAGTGGCTTTTTCACTCCGTGGCTGAGTTAGTCAGTCTCAGGCGTAGATAACAAGGTTTTTTCTCCAGAAACTCTGTTTTTTTCGTCCAACAAAACAGGCAAATCGACCAGAGAACACACGCGATTTACAGACACAAATACGGGTTTATGTAGTCATTCACGGAAAACCATAAAATAATAATTAGATTTTTTTTATACTCCGGCACGACCACAAGGTCAGTAGAGTTTACAATAAATCATCAATACAAACGTTAATCGCATTCAGCAGTCACGGATTTGAACCGCGGTCCACGGCTAAATGGCTTGAGCATGCTCGGTGCTAATCGGATTCTTCCTTTTGCTCAGACTGTGAACATGAACGGGCATAAATTCAAGTTGAGAAAGAATAGTTGCAGGATAGATGTGCGGAGGTTTTCCTTCAGCCAGCGGGTGGTTGGTTGATTATGGAAACAAATTTCTATCTGTTGTGGAAGTGGGTAGTTTGAATAAATCCAAGGAAGAACGTGACCAACTATCGGAGTGAATGGACAGGCGATGTGGGAAGTTATTTTATTTTATTTTTTATTTGGCTGATGCTTTATAAGCTTGCCTACTTGTATCATTTGCCACTAATATTAATATTACATTATAAAACATTTACTTTAAAAATACGTTTGTAAACCATTAGAATTAGTTTTTAATTAATTTATTTCTTAAGACGCAGGCAAAACAGTAATTATACATTATTTAGTTAATTGGTAATTTTTTGTTCTTCTTTCGGTAATTTTTGTGTGATTTTTCCGTCCTGCTGATGTTAATAATAAACTGAAATCTTTTCCTTAATTGCAAATAAACTAAATAATTATTGAATTTGTAAACTAAAAATGAACTTTTGTTACACATTTCTTCTGAATAAGCAAGTTTCAGCGTATCTTCACTTCAGCGTGAAATGCTTTATGCGTTTTCCCCTGTTTGAGATCTTACTATTGATTTTACGTTCGATGGCAATCAAATGTCTTCACTCTTTTATCAGAATCTTGTAGTCATACACACGTCAGAGGAGTGAGCAGTCTTTTTATGCTTTTATATGTAAAAAGAAAAGAAGAAATCCATGAGCTTCTTTAGAATGCTGTGCGTGTTAGAGAAATCATAGACTGCGAGATGCAGCCCTGAAAGAAGCTTTAAACAGAAAGAAGAACTTGCAGGCAGATTTTTTTCTTCTAGAGATGGATAACCAGACAAGTTTAGTTTGAAGTGTAATATTAGTGGTGATAGTACTTTTGCTTTACAACTGCATCAGAATCGTGTAATTACTTTAAGCAGTAAAGATATGATTAGTACATTTCAATGCATTTATAATTATGTTTGTTCTAACTGGTCATTAAATAGGTATATATATAGAAAATATTATGTGTTAACTATATGTATTAGTTTATGAGGAAGAATATTGCAAAAGATATACCTAGATATGGAGAACGCGTAAGTAAAGTATGGTACAGACACATCACATAAAAACTTATCGCTGTATATCTACAATTTAGGTGACTTCTTCCTGGATCAGCCACCAAAATTGAGAGGGAAGAACAACGATAAGGGCTTCTCTGTTTCTGTACTAATCAATATGCACTATGGCAAAATCAATTTTAAGGTTATATAACAAATAATAGAATTTAGGATTATATAAAATACTTCTTTGTATTCACACAAGGAAGTAGTTGTGATAAATGAATTTTTTTTTGTTTGATACCTTGAAATCTTTATAGCAACCGCAAATTTTGGTTTCGATCTGACAATTCAGGTTTTTTGTTTGCAGCGCTGAATGAAGTGAAGTGTCACAATGGATAAAGTTGAATGCAGATCAGCGATTCGGTTCCTCTTTGTGTAAGAGAAAACATCCAAAACAATCCACGAAGAAATGGTTGCTGTTTATGGAGAAGACTGCCCAGATTACAGTGTTGTTGCACATTGGTATAAACAATTCAAATATAGAAGAACCTCAGTGTGTGTGTGATGATGCAATCCCAAGACCTCAAGCAATTGATGTAACAGAAGAGATTGAGGCATTAATCCTGGAAGATCGCCGTATTAGCATCCAAGAACTAGCTGCAGAGCTCCAAATTGGTGTAGGGTCTGTGGAGAACACCATCAAGAGTTGCATATGCTAGACTTCTTACTCTTTACCAGAAGAAGGAAAAGGCACAACGTGCGCATGAAATGTTGTCGTTGTGCTAAGAAAAGTAAGAGGGTTTTTTTTTTTTTAAGCTAGTTACTATGAATGAAACGTGGTCCATCACTATGATCCTGAAACTGAACAAATGTGAAAACAATGAAAGCATACGGAATCATCACCCCCCCCTAAAAAAAAAAAAAGGAAAAGGTACAACCAAGTGTTGGCAAGGTTCTCATAACCTTCTCATGAAGCTAAGTGCTGCTATAAAAGAAAAAAAGAGGGGGAAAGCAGTAAAAAGGTGTGCACTTATTTCCCTGAGCTTGCACCCTCAGATTTTTTTTTATCTATTTCCTGCCCTGAAGTGTTCCTCTGTAGAAAACACTTTGCTGCTGATGATGAGGTGATTTCTTCTGCCTAGTCCTGGTCTGAAAGACAGTCAGAGGACCTCTACAAAACTGACCTGCGGAAGTATATTGAGAGGTGGCAAAATGTGCATTTTGTCTGGTGGCTATGTTCAAAAAGTGTTAGTACACGTTTGTTTCAACCTTCTGTCACAACTACTTCCGGATTAATACAAATTTTGTTTGAACCCTCCTCGTTCATATACAGGGTGATTCACTACCAGTGCGACAAACTTGCAGGAGGTGTAGGGGACACAAAGACGAATCGGAATCACATAGCATTGCAGGGTCCGAAATGCCTTCGTCATGCGGTAGAGAACGTTGAACGGGAGGTCGCGTGAACAGCGATCCCGCTGGAAGTCAGCATTTGCGAACCGGTTCCCGAGGCAGTAGGATGGACGAGTATTCAAACGTTGAACTGGCCGACATTGCACCTCGCGTATGGAGCTGCGGACTATAACGGGCGCGCCGCTCTGCGCTTGTACCAGGAACGTTTTCCGCACAGGCGTTCTCCTCATCATACGATTTTACGAAGACTGGTTGTTTCACGAGAGGTACCATTAATCGAGAGCGAACGACGAGGATGCCAGACAATGAGGAGAATGTCCTACGTCTTGCAGAAAGCAATCCGAGTACGAGTGCTCGAGCGATAGGCCAACGATTGGGTATTTCCCAATCCACTGTATGGAGGATACTGTCAACAAACCAAATGAGTTCATACCATCTGAAACGCGTCCAATCATTGGAGCCTGCGGATTATCCACTCCGGAGGACTTTTGTTACTTGGTTTCTTCAACAGAAATGGTTCGCAAATGCTGACTTCCAGCGGGATCGCTGTTCACGCGACCTTCCGTTCAACGTCCTCTACCGCATGACGAAGGCATTTCGGACCCTGCAATGCTATGTGATTCCGATTCGTCTTTGTGCTCCCTACACCTCCTGCAAGTTTGTCGCACTGGTAGTGAATCACCCTGTATATACATGTACTAAAATAAAATGTAATTAACTCAAATAAAATGAATATAAGCCATCACACACTACATTTTCAAGAAGCTACAGTAATGTTATATTTATGGAAGGAACCCACGACATTGTAGACCATATTAAATCTGCAAATATGGCTTTTCGGATCAAGATTAAAAATATACCAAGACATAGATGCTCATGACAATCCCAAAAAAAAAAAAAAAAAATAATAATAAATAAATAAATAAATAAATCGGTCAACTACTGATTGCCGGGCACTCAAAATGAAAGGTCCGTAGTCACGAATGGTCGGTAGTGTAATATCTCAAATAGAGAGCTTTATGGTAACTGAAAAAGTTTCCAGTACCCCGGCTTGGTCTAAAACTGAGGAACTAACGAAAACGTTGTCTATTTCAGCCTTTCCAGTTGTTGTGAATGAGAAGGGTGGGAAAAGCGAATCAGACTTCTTTCTGGAGAAACGATTAAAGTCTTGGGGGAGAAGCGACGGGCAGTTAAGGGCCATGCAAGACTCCGTGCAGGCGCTTCCCCACCACCGCCGCCTCAACACTGGCTCTCTAAATACCTCCTTGCCGGGACAACTCCAGCTTTGAAAATTGTTAAAGAATACTTCTCATCGCAAAATTTATAAATGACCTTTATAGAATTATTAACTAACTATTTAGCAATCTTTCTGTCACCAAAAGGAGAGTTACTTAGTACAAAGAAGCGCGCTATCAAAGTGCAATAAAAATTTGTTTTTTTTAATTTTAACACAAAATGTAAATGATAGATTTCAATCGGAATAGCTTTCCCTTGATAAGCATCGAATAACGCTTATCTAATGTGATTTTTAAATTTTTAGCTCCATTAGCGACGGAAATAGAGTGTTGGAAACGAAACTTACATTTTCCTGTCTGGCGCTGCCATTTTTAATTTTAAAAATATTTTAAAATTATATTTTAAACCAACTCATTGAACTCTTTCCAACGGTATATAATGAGCTATAGGTTGTCGTTTATCCTCTCCCATTTCTCAGACAAATTTTTGTCAATAGCGATCAATATGGCGTTATCTTGATCCACATGATGTACAAACCCATGCAAAATTTCAAGTCAATAGATTGAGTTGTTCCAGAGATACAATACTGTGACAGACGGACGGACGGACACACAGACAACCGAGTGACATTATAAGGGTCCTTCGTTAGACTACGGACCCTAAAAAGGTAGCAAGGGGAAAACATGGAGTCTTGTACAAATTCAGCAGAGCCTCTAACAGTTTTCTTCCAGAATGTTCTAAATATTGGAAAGACGTTTCATTCGTTTCAGAATTTCCTTATGCTGAAAGATTTTACCTTTTTATTTCTCGCTGAAACGCGGCTCACTTCCAAAGAGAAACTAACACATCTTAATGGGCGTGTAGCTTATATTACCTCAAATGAACCCATAAGAGAGGTGGAGGCGTTCTTTTTTATTCTTACAAAAGCATAAAAATACATCGAGCCACTAAAAGCGAATCCGAGAACTTCGAAGCTTTAAATATCGTGTGTTCTGTAAATATCAACAAACTGAAACTGTGTTCATCTATCTCCTGCCTGACCACACACCACAAGAGAATAAAGCTTTCCTGCTGGATTCCACTGCATATGAAGCATCTGTTCCCAACCATAATAGCAGGGAATTTAAACAGTTCAATGCCACACTACAAGGAAGCCAGGGAGGGGTTTGAGCGATTCCTGTTATCCCTCAGATTTCCCATGCTCCACGCCCCACCCACAAAAGGAACTCAAAACATTGATTTAATTTTCCATAATTTGGATAAAATCTTCAAAACATTAATTTTTGTCAGTTCGCTTCAGACCTCTCTCTCCCAATCACCCTATATATTCTCGGAAACTCCATCAAACACACGGAGAAACAAACTAACTAAATTTCCTCGAAGATTGCCTTCCCCACAAAATTATTAAAGCCTGATATGATAATAGGAATGCTAAAATCAGTGGACTGGAAGACGTTCTCCCAAGGCTCTGCTAACGAAAGATTAAAAGCATCTCACAACATCTCAGGTCAATTGCATTTGTGGGAGCTTGGAAAATGGTCAGAATCTCTCAATGGACTAAATCTTGGTTCACAAGAAACCTTAAACCTTTTTTCACAGCCAAGCAACGAGCATTCAGGATCTCTCAGAAGTTTCCGACCGTTGATAACGCCATCAAATACAAAAACCCATAGCAGTTTTAATGCGTGCTAAGAGGCAAGCTCATCGACACACTTTTTTGGTGAGGCTTCATTCATTCCAGAACTTCCTTATGACGGAAATTCATGTCGTAAACGGTAAATGTAAGTGGCAGATGGTAAATTCATCTCGTTAACTTATAAATTTCTGTTTTCCTCCATGTTCTGACTGAAGAAGATCTTGCCTGCATAATGAACATCCTACCAAGCAAATGCATTGTCGGACCAGATGTATTTCCTTTATTCATGCTTACCGAGTCACAAACCATCTTCAACAGGATTCTCGCGTCTGCAGTTATACCTTTAATCTGGAAACAGTATATCTATCGCAAAGCTCAGAACAAAGCAAAGAACAACAGACAAAATTACAGGATGGAATATAGACAAATCTCTACAGGATGCGATATGCTAAAAATTTTTGAAAGCGCCATCCTGAAACACATAAATGGGCACTGTTTGGCCACAGACCCAACTACCTGCAGTCCGCTATGTAAATGAGGTCAACAATCTGAAACCTTCTTGGGATCTTCTGTAGAATCTTCAACATTCCCTAAACAATAGCGGACAAATAAATGTTTCTTCTGGATATCAAAGCAACATACAACTTACTCTCCATCAATTTCCTACTTACAATCGTCGAAAACTACTTCAGGATTACAACTCCCCTACTGAAGCTTTTTAGACAGCTACTGACTGGATGATAAATCTTCGTGATGCATAAGAATAATTGCTTTAAGTTCAACATAAAGAGAGGTGTTCCCCAAGGAGATGTTCTGTCAGAATCAATGTTTTGCAGCAGCCCTCGATCTTTTCATGTCGCTGCATAACAACTTTATTTCCTATGCAGATAATTCCAAGGTGTTTGTCCCCTGAAAAAGAGAGCCAAGATGCGGCACGCATCTCACAGACTTCTACTCGCCAGATATCAAAACTTGCAGCTTACCTCAAAGCTATTGGCTTAGAGTTAAATCCTAGCAAGTCCGCCCAGATCGCTTTTACAAACAAAAAGAAGAAAAATAGCATCACAGTCTTACTAGATGGCGTTCCTATCAGAGTCACACGTCGCACCGATTTATGAGTCATCGGAGATGATAAATTCACCTTCTCGCGCTATTTTGTAAACATTAAGAAAAAGACCCTTGCAACCCTCTGGAGAGCAAAGAAAAAACTTACCTGTGTTTATCATCCAAGCCTCATAATGCAATATGCCCGAAGATCTCTCTTCCCGGATGCACACTATGCATTCCTTGTTTGGTTTTTTGCATCGAGGACTCGTGGCAGCACAGTTGGTATAATCACTGTCTCCCCCACACCGGGTGGAAAGGACAAAGTTCGAATTCCGTCTTTGATGGGAGGAATATTTATGGGCTTTTTTCAAAATGTGGCCGAATTAGTCTGTCTCAGGTGAGGGTGGCATGGTTTTATCTTCCGAAAACTAAAGTTTTCCGTCCAGGAAACAGTAAGTCGACTACAGAACACACGCGATTTACAGTGATATTATATACGGTGAGCAATATGGCCTAATTTGCTGATGCGCCTAAAATCGAACAACGACTTGGTTATCGTCTATTCGACTCAAGAGCTTCCTCAGTATAGAATATTGGATCCTGCGGTGGCTAAACAGGACACTCGGAAAACCTTTTACAGTGTCAAAAAATATCCTCCATACCACCTTTTACTCGACTCCTTCGGAATTAATCATAATTAGGACTAACATGATCACCCTAGAAAAATTACTCACATCAAGAATAGGCCTCGAGTGCTAAGCGATCTTTCTAGTGCGGTTTTCTCGCGTTTTTCCTAGGGCGAGTACTAGTGCTTTCATAAACCCTCCACCGCTCGCAACGTCACTGCTTCCCTCGCTGAGCAACGTCACTGCTTCAACGCTAGCAACGTTACCGCTAACCCCGCTTGCAACGTTACTGCTATCGCTAGCAGCGTACTGCTCTCCTATTCTTCTGATCGCTTGGTCACTGATTGGAACCGCTCCTGCCTCCACGTGGCGGGGTCGGTAACCTGGGAGAAGAAAGCCCCTCTCCCGGGGCTAAAAGGAGCAACAATGGATTGCGACGAATATCCACCACTAGAGCCAACAGGCTCTCAACATATTGACACCCGTAGAAGGGAACATGATCCTAGTCTCTCGAAAAGAATGAGAACAGATCCTAGCAAACCAGAACCACCAGCTTTTCTGAAATTGCACTCATTATCGAATCAACCAGTATGCAAATTGTCTCGCTTTGTCATTCAAAGATGTCTTGAAAATTCAGCAGGAACACCAAAAATGGTAAAACGACTTCAGTCAGGAGATCTATTAATTGAAACCACGCAAGCAAGACACTCTGAACTGTTATTGAAACTGTCAACTATAAGCGGAATCCCAATCAAAATCACGCCGCATAATACACTGAACTCCTCTAAAGGAGTAATAAGTGAGTGGGATCTACTACACGTCACCGAAGAGGAAATAGTTACTGAATTACAAGAACAAAAAGTAACACAAGCAAGGCGAATCATGATCCGGAAGGACGATAAACTAGTTCCAACACGAAATATCATATTGACATTCAGTACACCAAATTTACCAAACTCAGTGAAAGCAGGCTATCTCCACTGCCGAGTCCGTGTATACATTCCGAATCCCTTAAGATGTTTCAAATGCCAAAAATTCGGTCAAGCATTACCGTCAAGCATATACTCTTAGATTGTAAGCACTATTCCTATTTCCGAAAAAATAGTTTCCTTTCACTGTCAGGACTGAAAGAGCCTCTATCACTTGCCCATATTATTGGAAACAATGCGAATTTAAATGAACTATTTACCTTTCTTAAGCAGATACGAATATATGATTTTCTATGATTACAAACTGGACCGAAATTTTATATAAAAACATGTCATAGGAACAGGCACATTTTGGCCCTAGTTGCCAAAACATCAATAACAATACATCAAGAATAGACGCACCAACCTTCACAAAATTGTTTTTTTTCCTCGCAGCCAAAAGACAGCGCACGGGACCGATGAGAGGCCGTACGCACTAGTTGTGACTAGTTCAGACGCCTTAAAAAGGCGTTCCCGTCCAGTAGGATAAATTTCGTGAACCGGTTCAGCATGATATCAAGCAACTGTATGCCAATCGGACCTATAGAATTGCCATTTTTCAGCAAACTTACCAGCTGATGGGCTCTAGCCTGTAGTCCTAGAGAGCCTAGCGACATCTCAGGTGCAACCGCCCCCGAAAATGTCTATTTATATTGTATATATTTCACTCTTCCATTTACATTTTATTATCATCTTATTTCTTGTCTTAGCTACCCCACTAGCATGTACTAACCTACTAGGGCGAAGTTGTACACTTGAAATTGAGTAAATAAATAAAGAGATGGTCACGTAGTGATTTTATTTTTAGTTAGTTAACCTATTCGTAGTGATTTTATTTTTAGTTAGTTAACCTATTTTTCTATTTTGACAAATATTCAATATTTTCAGTGCAACTGAATTGGATGATAGTCAGTACTTTGCTTCCTAAGCCATTGCTATGCTATGGATTCTTGAAAAGTTGCTGTTTGTAATGGTTTATAACACAAATCGAAATATGTAAATTGAGAATAATATAGTAAAATAGCAAGCCGGGAAAAGCGAATACAAAGAGAAAGGGGAGAAGTAAATCACGAATAAGGGCGATGCAGAAGCAATACGTTCTTAAAATAATTTAAAAGAAAAGCCTGTTAACCTAAATTTAGCGGCGTTCCCTTGATGGAACCATTGCCAAATTAAATGAAACATCGCTACAAAGGGAACGAAAAATCTACCACATTCACTGACCATACTATGAGGGAACAATAAGTTAAAACAGATTGGCCATGGAGCCCCAACATCTACATTTACAAAAGTAACTGTACACCTGCTATGTTTCAAAGAACCATTTAATGATGCACTATTTAATGACGTGCCGGTCCATCCTTGGCTTTATACAAACTATATCCTCTTCGGTAGACTCCAAATCAATTTTTAATAATAGGTAGGTGCCTTTTTGGCCAATTTCTCCTTCAACACCGCCGTCAATCTATCTACTGATTGCCAGTGTGTTGGTCTGGTCCTAAGCCGACGTTTTAGTTCATCCCGGGAGGGGGGGGGCGAGATTCAGTAGCGTTAATGTCAGAGCTCTGGGCAAGCAACAGAAGACTTATCTCGCCTAGGTCTTCACATTAAGTCGCTACACTATGACAGGGTGGACTGTTATACTAAAGCAGAAAAGGGCCGTCTGCATCCGCCACAATATAGAAAGAGCGAAATTGTCCGGAATGCCGATATTACATTTTTTTGTTTATTGTAGTTCATTTGGGCAGTTCCTGCCAACATTTGTTAACCTCACCATAAATGATCACACAGACAATATCACAGAGGTTAAAATTTTAAATATCATATAGAAAATGTACGGAATGAGGTAAAATAACATGCAAACAATATCATACAGGTACAGCCTTTTTTTCCCGTGTGTAAGAGAGGTCGCGAGCCAGACTATGCCAACCCTCGCAGTTTGTTTTTGAAGATATTGTGCCCAGCAAAGTCCATTTATTGCGTGGTATTCATTGTTCCAGGAAATGACCAATGGTCCGATCCCAAACCACACGAAACAACCTCCAGACAGTGACAGTACCTCTGCCAAAAACTTCACTGTTGGGACAACACACCCTGATAAATAACGTTCTCCGGCCATCCACAAAATCCAAACATATCGACTAACTATGTGCTGTGATTGGTCACACCATAATACAGCTTTCCAAAGTTCCAAATTACGTTCAACGCTGTGCATTGTGTACTAATGTTTGGTTTTTGTGGTGCAGATTTTTGGTAAAATCCGATGCTGTGTTGCTACCTATGTATATATCATGCTTGTACTAATATCAGTTCCTGTGGCCTTCCCAAACTCTTGAATGACAATACTCTATGAGTACTGATGGGATCTACATACCACTCTTCTCATCGCCTGTCTCTTGCTGTTAATTTCTGGATTCTACCGAATTGCCTTGGATGTAGCCCCATGAGGTTTCCACCTTGTGTTACGCCAGCCTCGGTTAATTTAAAAAGGAAAGGAATTTTATTAGTTATTAAAAATGGTTTTAATGGGCTGACGGAATCTTTAAAGAAACATCGGTTCTTTGGGGAAAAAAAAATAATAAAAGAGGTCCTTGATGGTGAAAAGGTTTGGAATTTCCGAGTTAGATTAAATAGGTGGCGTGTGTTGTTTTCCTTAAAGTTCAAACTCGCTGTTTGTGTTCTATGTGTGTGTGTATACGGAAATCTAAATGCTTCCAGCATAATTCGATACACCTGTATGTTTATATATAATATAGGTAATAATATATCTTTCATTTCTCTCCTATATGAAAAATATAATACTTGTGGGCCAAGAAGTCTCACAGCTCATCAGCTAACTTGGAGAGTAGTGAGATAGCTGTCTGGCAAAATTTTACTTCCCCAATCAGAATTTTCCCTGCTGAGTGATGAGGAAGGATAGTCTGAATTGTTATCTTCTTCAACTGTATCATTTCTGTTCATGGCAACGAGTTATCATCGACGCATCACGTTTAATGTATGAGACCAGTGGCTCCACAATCTCGGTTATACTGTTCATTTAAATTTTCCATAAGGTCCATAACTGACTGGAATATGTTTGATATGACTGTTTAAGAAGGGCTTTTTTCTGCTACAGAATATTTCTAGAATAACAGTGTAGTTACTCGAAAAAGCTGTCATGCAAAATGTTCTCCAAAAAGGCCTCTCAGCGTTTATGATTAGATAAAGAACAAATTTTATAGAGAACTGACAGGTGCGAGATGAGCAATTATTAGAGAAATGAGATTTTTCTAACCATATAGGCGATCTAGACGAGATTGGTAGGTAGACGTATTTAAAAATAGAGTGAGTTAACAAACAGCTGCACACTGACAACAAACAAAAAACAAGAATCCTCGAAGGCATCAGTGGAAGTCCAGAGGAACAACGATCCATGGATTGTTTTTTTTTGTGTATAAAATTGCTCCTGATAAAGTCAAAATCGATTTATTTTTTTTATATATATAATTGACAAAGCTGCATCGTCAGAATCAATGGGTTATTATGACCATACTGAGAAACTTTTATCTGTAATCTTAGCGATGAAAGTAAATCTCAAAAGAAAGATTCATAGTGACAATGCAACAATGACAATGCAATATCGCACAAATGACTTGGAAAAGGGATTTAACTCCTTAGAGTTAATACTGCTATAAACCTTTCTAAAAGTGGTAAAGTTCCAGGAGTTAATTTTTTTGAAGTTTTTGTTATTAAGAGATCATTTAAGTTAAGGCCAGAAATATTACTTTCCTAATACAATGCTTATTGGAGTAAAGCTTACTTCTCCTGTTTATCAAAGGAAGTCTCACTCAAAATTTTACTCAAACTCCTGAAAAAGGACAGTGTCTAGCGTCGTATCGTGCTTATAGCCCCGATATATGAGGAAAAATACATGAAAGTTTATTATCTGCTCAATTTATTGCTTGCATATGTATATCAATGGTTATCATCATTAATGCAATGTCACTTCCCATAAAAGTTTTTACTGAAGATGCAATTTGTAAAATACAGGTTTGGTAACGGGATCTATTATGAAATACGTATTTGAGGTTGACTAGATTTAAGATGGTTTCGGTCAGTTATGGTGGGGAAGGATTGTGAGAAGTGCAAGGCTGACAAACTGTCAAAGCGAGTAATACAGTGATTACGATCTGGCCTTTCACACCATGTGGAAAAAGTTTAGGTTTGAATCCTGTCAAGACAGGAAGAATTTTTAGTTTTTTTTGCCCCTTTCTGTGACCGATTTAGCTGGTTTTGCCCAAGATTTTCAGGTTGTTGCAGTAATACATTTCGGGTTTTCATGCAGAAAAACGGATAAAGACAACTGTATAAACGTAATTCATATGCACAATCCATATACATGTTGACTCTCCATAATCTCGGTTAGTTTAGCACTAAAGCAAAACATCAAATACACATTTATTTTGTAATACACTGTACCTGTGTTCTTTAATGTTTTATAAATACAGACTGAAAACAGGCCTGCCTTCCTGTGGTAGGGCAGCAACTTTATTGAGTGAGAATTTACTGAATTTTAAATGCCCGTATGAAGCAGGGTTAATTTGGCCATCTTTTGAAACTGAGGAGGTAAAATGTTACTGATTTTAGCGCGCAAATCCAAAGATAGTAGGAATAGGATATATTTTTAAAGTTTTGAGTGAGTATGTGCTATTTCTCGGACAACAGTAATATTTGTTTGGCTTAAAATGGGGGATAAAATTAAATGAAATATGTTCCTTCTCCTACGAAAATGATTTACCATTCAAATCTGCGTGAACGTGATTAACTGTAAGTTTGACGAGGGAGAGTGTGGGCCCCTATTTCCCTTTTGACTATCTTAAAGTAAAATTAAAATTTTATTTTAATTTTAATGAAAATTTTAAAATTTTATTCTTTGCGCCTTCATTCTCTAGCGTTCTCCACAAAGACACAGCCTGTCCATCCCCAGCAGTTGAATTAATTAGTCAAAACTTGATGGAATTCATTAAAATTGAGTTTACTCTGAAGTTGAAGTTTTACCGTTAAAAATAGTTCATATACATGACTAGGAACCGGCTTACTAAAATGAAATCTTAAAAGATTTTTCATTTGTTGCGTTAATATTAATTTATTTACATGATGAAATCTTTGAAAATCTGTAATAATAAATTAATTAATTGTGTAAATCAAAATTAATCAGTACGAATTGGTTGCATAGTTTTAAATACAGGAAATATCTGTTATGAAGTCGTGAAAGACGAACACATTTCACTTAATTTGTTTATATAGGCGCTTAGCTCTTCGAGGCCGCTTTAATTAATTAATTTATTATTAATTAGCCTTATTGATAACAATGAGGAGCTTCCTTTAGTTAGGGAGAGAAAATTTTGATTTGTATTGTCAATGTACGTTCCATTCTAAAGCTTCTTAAATCATTCAGAAAGACAGTTTTCCTTCAAGAATATAAATTCAGATAAAGTTGAATGCATTTATACTTCGTGCGTTTTGTTTTATTCTTTTCTATTTTATTTTATTTTTTTCTCTTTAACTTAACACCATTACAAATAACGTAAGTTGAATTATGGATTATAACTGAAGGCTATATTGTGTACTGTAGTATTGTCGAAAACACATTAAGGACATATTCCAGTATATTGAACTGCATTTAAAGCAAAAGGAAGGATATGATAACAACATAATTAATACTCCTGTTAACAAGATTCGAACCATGTCTTTTCCACCCGAAGTGGGGGCAGGAATCGTATTAATGTAGTAGGGTTTTTTTTAAAGATATTAGTGGGAACCATTGTGTTGATTGACGTATGCGACAGGATTATTTCTGTTACGATTTATTTATAGAAAAAAGTCCATAAAGGTCTTTGCAGATTAAGAGCTTATTTGTGAATTCAGGAAGGGGATGTTTGAAATAGAACTTAATGGGCATGCCATCTTTAATATTAATTTTATAAATCTGAAGTTTTACATTAGTTTTGAATCTGAGTAGATAATACTTACTGTATTTTCTTTCTTTTACTTTTCTGATAACCTAAAAGCAAAGATCGATGCCAATGGCACACAATTTCCTATGTAAACCAGCAATTACATACCCGGTTCCATTTAGTTTTACTTTTTATCTTTTATGCTTTTTTTTTTTTGCATTTTACTATTTAAGTAATCCTTTGCCGATATTTAATTAATGTATATGAAAGAAAAGATTTTAGCTGTTTGTGCCTTCTTACACACAATTAGAAAATTTTTTTCTTTAAATCTGATGACCTCCATAAAGACGAAATAAACAAATCTATTATCTTTTTCTACGATTATGACTTCGGCTTCGACCAAAAGCAAGCTTAATTAGGGGTAAGTTCTCTTTTCTTTTAAAGTAATTTTTATGTGTTTTCGTTAATGATATCGCTCGCCATGTTGCATTTTGTTTTATTTTTAAACGATAATTACCTTGTAGTCCGATTAATTTCGGAAGAACGTTTGCCAATGGGCGCCTCATTACAATGCAATGTTAAAATTACTTTTTCTCACGAGCGAAAGAAGGTTTTTAAGGCTTATTTTTTGTTTAAACGGCAATAACGATTTCCGAAAGAAAATCTCGCTTATTCGTAGAGCAGTTCCAGAAGAAACTCATTGGAAAGGTGTAGCTGAGTGCAGGTTAAACAAACAGTGCTTCAGCGAATTTTCTTATTTCACCCTACATACGATTTGTAACAGAAACATTAATATTCGTGCAAAATACTTTATTTCCCTTTTAAATATTATACATAACTGCATCTTTTATCAGAATATGAAATTATATTCCTCCAAGAAGCATAGTAATTCTTCTACACACAGCCCATGTAATCCGCAAAAATCAATCTGTCTATATGACGATATATAGATTGATGGTGGATTATGAAATTGCGTGACAATACGAAAAACTATGAATATTGATTATTAATTCGTATTGCCATGCTATTTGCAGAATAACATACGAGAGGCGTTTGAAAAGTTCGTGGCCTGAGTATCAAAGGTTAATTTGAGGAGTCTGGGAGCATGTTACTTTTCAACATAATCCCTTTTGGAGTAATACCTTTTTGCCACTGATGCTGCACTGCTTTGATTCCAGTTGCGAAGCAAGTTTTCTGTTGGACTTCCAGGAATGCATCCGCTGCAGCAATGACGTCACTGTCGGTGGAAAAGTGGATGCCTGCCAGGTATTTTTTCAAATTAGGAGATGAGCGAAAGTCCGATGATGGTTGACCTGGTGAATATGGAGATCGTCCAAGATTTGAAAGCCGCGCTCATGCATGCAGTTCGGCCATGGCAGTGACAGACTTGTGAGCAGGTGCATTGTTCTGGTGGAATAAGACTCCTTTGCCGAGTTTTCCTCGGCGTCTGTCTTTGATGTTTTTACTCAAGCGCCTCACAAGGTCTGCATAATATGCCCCTGTGACTGTCTGGCCTTTCTGAAGGTAATTCACTAGGAGTACTCCATCAGCATCCAAAGAAACCGATGTCATCACCTGCGAGCAGAGGGAATCGACTTGACTTTCTTTGGAGGGGAGAACTTTGTTTCCACTCTTTGGACTGCTCCTTTGTCTCTGTCTGAAAGTGATCGACTTACGTTTTATCCATGGTCACAAACTTAACTTTGCAAGGAAATTTGCTGAATCTGTTTGAAAACTATGGAAATGTTCACTTGACTTGACAATTGTTTTTCGTTTTTGGGCTGTTAAAAACTTTGGGACTTATCATGCTGACAACTTTTTCAAAGCAAGAACCTCTATTGTTATCTTGTACACATGATCAGATGAAATGCCCAAGGCGCTGCAAATATACCGAACCGTTACTTGCCGATCACTCATCACCAGATCATGCACACTCTCCACGACTTCTGGAGTTATGGACGTTGCAGGTCTTCCACAGCGAGAGTTATCTTTCAGAATCTCCCTATCTGTTTTAATTGTGTTGCCCAGTCCTTAATCATGAAATAGGAAGGGGTATCCTCCCCAATGGTGTTACTATATCCTCATGGATTTCTTTTGGCGTAAGTCCCTTTTTTCATAAATATTGGGTGACTGATTTTGTCCATCTTTCCTCATTCACACAACTTGGTTGATTTCAGTAGCTGCAAATAAAAAAAAATGAGTTTATTGAAACTGCATGAAATTTGGTGGGTTACTATTTGAAGTACTATACATTAAGTACAGAAATTTTTAACACTGTGCCACTACCTTTCGTACTCAGGCCTTTTCAGGTCTAACCTTTTCAAACCTCCCTCGTACACTTCACATGGATATGCAATTCACAAGTTGCTTCGATATCTCACTACAAATCAACAACACTGAGAAATAACGTTGATGTTTATTTGTATATATGTGCCATAAACCTATAACTATTTTGATGATATTGAGAATTTATTCACTGGAGCGCAGGCAGCAGATCTGCAATATGGATAAAATATATATACATATAATGAATTCCTATTAATTTGTTATTCATAAATACTCTGTCATGCTTCTCAAACAAGTGTAAACTATTCCTAAAACTGAGAAATACCAGATTAAAACTGAATCTGGTAATTTATAAAGAAATTCCAGCGAACTTTGATCGATGGAAGCTCCTTTAGTTTGTTCATTGCAAAAGCAGCGGAGAAAATAAAAAAAAAATACACGAGATCTCTTCATGGGCAGAGATTAAAAAAAAAGAAAAAGAAAACTTCTATTTGGTTGTTCGTTGTACTTAACTCGTCTAAAGGTTAAAAGACATTCAGTGAACACGTTGTGCACCAAATACGATTTTAAGAAAAGCAACAACCCGAAAGTAACTGAGTTACGTAAAGCCTACTTTATTCTTTCAAAGTGGAAACTGAAAAGATTTCCTGAAGTATGGAAGGGAGTTAAAATATTATCCCGCTGAGAATATTTTCGATCACAGAGAGGCACAGCAGTGACATCAGCTTGAATAAGGCCATTACTAGAATTAAGCGTCACATCATTATTACATCCGGCAAAGGAGTAATCTACTCTGCTGATTAATGGAAATTAAAATTACTGTCGAGAGCTTGGCAGCAAAAAAGAAATCCCACAGTCCCATAGGTACGAGAAAACAACAAACGATTGTCTCCGAATCCTGATTCTTGTGACGTTTCTCAAACCATAAGAGTGAGAGAAGTGGCAATTTGTTTGCTTGCGCCGTAGCTATGAGCAGTCGCTAAAGTGAGGAGAGTCATTGCTGAACGCTGGCTGTTACAGCTGAATTACCCGAGGATGTTGCTAGGTTGAATGGCAACAACAGTTAGAACTTTGGAAGAGACGTAATAGCTTTCTGCGGGGTTATCTGGGGACTGTTTGGACGCTGAGACGCGGCAATAAAGGAGAAATGATAAGGAGAGTTGTCCAGATTGTGATGTTTCTTTTAGGTGCTTCAATTTGTAGACGAGCAACGTAAAAAGACACTTCCCTTGGAGTAGGATTCTAAGGAAGGTTAACAAAGGGATTAGTTACCGTCTCTGCTAGCTTCTCATTACAGGAGTATTGCTTTAAAAGAGCGTCGAGGTGGGTATTTGAAGAAAATGAGTATCGAAATGGTGTACAAAATTGTGAATAACTCGCGACTTGTGGAACTCCTTTTCTGACGGAATTTGATCTGAATGCCTCTATTCCGTTCAATTATTAATACCGTAGCATTATGTCAGCAAGCGTGTTATTTGTATAGTTTGAAAACAACTTCGACCATGTCTGACATTAATGGATTAATATGATCTTTGGGTATTACGTTTACTCCAACTGTTGTCCATCTTTTGGCCTAACCACTCGGTATACGGCTGCCTTATATCTTTTTATTCAATTTAAACTTCGTATCAATTATTTCTTCTGTACAGTACACTGATATTTGGTTCCCCGAAATTAAGTTGAAAACTGAACATTATTACGATCATTAAAATTTGATTTGAATTTATACACAGTTATTTTATATAAGTACACGTTATATTATGACTCATACCTTTATTATTAAATAAATTTCGAATTTCGCAGTGCTACTGATTTAGTAAATATTTTAAATTCCACTTAGAATATGCAGATCAACTTCATTATTGTTGCCGTAGTGTCCGGGCTACAGCTTCTCAGCATATCGAAATACCATGTTCGTCCTTCGCCTGCTGGAGTGCTTTGCAGCTTCCTCTTGAAAAGATAGGTCATTGGCAGCCGAATTCCTTCTATTATTTCCCAGGTATTTCCAATTTATTCTTCATTAGGCAACTTTCATTTTATTTTCTCAATGTTTTCATCGAAGCTTTCGACAGTTTTAGCCAGTGAAAGAGACATGTCTCACTCCCTGGAGTTTTAATTTCTGAAATATTTTCTTCCATTCATTCTCATTTTTTATTTGTGTAAATTCTAAACCTGCAAAGAGACATTGTATCACTAGTTTTTAGCATATTCTTCTTTTTTTCCATTATTCTTTTTTTATAGGTGCAATTTATTTTACTACTTTAAAATTTTAGTCACGTTTCCTGTATCCACAAGAATACTGTTCATATTTCCGACTTCTAAAAACGGGCTATTACAGCTTAATTTCATTATTACTAATAAATATTAGTTTTGCATTCCAGATCGGATGACATATGTAAGAAGACACTGATTTTATTACCCTCTCAGTTTTTTCTCATATTAGATTTATGAAAAGTTTTCAATCTTAGTTAGCCGTGTTCAACTGAATTGTTTTCAATTTTCAACAAGGCAATTAAGGTCATGAAGCATCGGTGGATTGTACCTATAAATTGTGTGTATCATGTGGTTTGTATGCATGTTTTTCGTGATGGTAAACCGTATGTCTGTGGAAAGAACGATGCAGTCCTTGTCTAACTATTTCAAAGAAATTCTATGTAACTTCCTACGACCAGACAGATTCGAACACACTTTACAAATTCACATTATTCATCTACGTTAACCTACAAAAGGATTTAATATCCGTATGTAAACTTGTAGATTATTATTTCGGAAATAAGTAGAGCAGTAATCAGAGTAGGCACTTTCTATAATTTGTACACAATCTCATTCAGAACTGTTGGACTCAAAATACAGATAACTCAGAAGTGAATGAAATCGCACTGGTTACTGCATAGAAAGAGAAAAAACTGTGAAAACCAATAAGGTCAAAGCACCTACCGAAGGCGGTATTAAAGATCTCAAATAGAAGGAATAGCAATCTCTGTGAGATTATTCAAAACATGCACAGAAACAGCTTCAATTTCTATTAGAGGGGAAAATGCTATGTGTTCTACCACGTAGAAAAGAAGAGTTAAAAAGTCAGAAATCAGCAACTACCGACAAATCAGAATACTCCCCAAAGTGGATACAGTTGTCAATAAAACTATCACAACACTACTATAAGAGATTGAATAGTCAGCGACCGAGAGAACAGGCTGGATTCAGGAGGGGCAGTTTCACTATGGACCCTCTACAAGTCTTAACCCGGAAATTGGTCTGATATTACTGCTGTTACACGATAACTCAAAGCCGCATACATATCACGCACAACCTAAGAGATAATTAATGATTTTATGGGGTTGCATGCATTGTAATGTGGCCTTGTGTTGTCATGCCACATTTCAGTAACCCGGGCATTTTGCTTTGAATTAAGTCCTTAAGTTCTTTGAGAAGTGTACAATACGATGTATCTCCAGGCTTTGAAAGTGCATACGAAGAACGCCATAACACTTTTAAAAACAGTCGTCATTGCCTTCCTACTGACAGCACAGTATCAAACCTCTTTGTTAGGAGTGAACCACGATGTTTCTACTGCACTGATGCACGTCTGGATCCAGATTGACCCTACAAACCCATTTCTGACGATGTTGAGGTTGAAGATGACATAAGTCACTCGTTCCGACAGTAACGGACGTCTTTATACGCAGTGAATGTTTATAATTTGATAAAGCGATAAGAGAGTTTAGAAGGTTTTAGTGAAAAATAAGTGCTAAAATAAATAACCAATTTCCAGCTTACTTCCTGTTTCTCTTGAATTTTTGACTTACTAACTTTCCCTCTTCTATGATTACTGATTGTATTCATAGCTAGGATTGGCTAACTGAAGAGTTGAAAATACATAAAGTAGTTATTCCAGTCATCAAATGGACCATGCCTTTAATCCCAGCAGATTAAAGCTTACCCACTAAACAAAGAAGACCCATATTCCTTTTGAAGACCTTATTTATTTCTTTCCACGTTCCATATAAGCACTTTACTTAACGATAAAGTCCTTTACCAAAAGAAGAACAAACGACCAGAAAGTGAAACTAATTTTCTTGGAATTCACTCGCATAAATAAACACTTCCGCTTCTATACCTTTTTATCCATCGAAATTATTCGGAAGATAGAAAGCACAATAGATGGATGAGAACTCGAAAATGTTTATTTATTTTTATTCGTAGAAATATTTATTTCTGCAAAGCTTATTGAATACGTAACGCAACATCCGTTAGAAACATTCGATAGCGAATAACCTGCATTGTGTTCCGTTTTCATATTAAGCCACATTGTTTCCAAACGAAGATAAAACAAGGAACACTTGGGAAATTAAATATTTTTGTTAACATATTTTTTTAAAGCACATCGGACTGTTCACTTAGAAGTCTGTTTTTTGTCCTTGTTGTTGGGATATATATCTGTCGTTCGTAATGAATCCAAAATGATAAAGCGCAGGGTACTTTCAAGCATTTATTCTATTAAAGAAATAACCAAGATAGCAAAACTGATACCGCTGAGGTAGTCTATACTGCCAATATTCCGCAAACTCTCCTGGAACAGAATTAAATTATGTCCAATTGTCTGGAGACAAGGAAGTCTTTTGTTCATGTCTGCAACGGAAAATAAATCAGCAGAAGGAAAATAAGAAACGAAATAAAAATTCTTGCGATGACAGATACGAGTGAAAACAACGAATCTGCTTGTGCATGGAGGAAATGTGACTTTGTGGTCTTAAAAGTTTGTCCCTCTCCCCTTTTTTTTAAATTAAATATAGAAAAAGTTCATACGTCTCTCTCTCTCTCTGCCCATTTCTCTATCTCTTTCTTTAAAAAAAAAAACAAACTAAAGTTTATTAGGAAGTGTTTGCTCTGAAAACATAGATAGATAGAGACGGAACGGAAAAGGAAATTTGTAAAAATCGACCCACGTGTCAGTCGTGTGCCAGGTCACCTTTGACTTTCACGACTGGGAACAGAACCAATATGCGCCAGGAAGAGAACCGGTGGAGTGCTTTCTGTTTGAATATGATAATCACTCGTAATAGTTGAAGGAATCGGTTGGAATTTTATTGTCTATAATTTTTCTTTGAGTTCTTTTAAAGTAGGGGTTGGGAAGACTTTTTCGTGTTGCAGAACAACTAAAAATCTAAAAGTAGGTCGCTGTTCAAGTTTAAATAATACAAGGTAGGTCCCAAAATTTTCTGGACTGATACTTGTTTTTCAATCGTTAGCCGTTAACGTAATATCTTTTATATTTCATGGAATAGCGTGTATTCTTCGGTCGATTTGCCTGTTTGCTGGATGAAAAACGAGTTTTTGCAAGTTAAAACGTATAGCCCCTGTTCGAGACCGGCCACGTTCTGAAAAAGCCGATAAAAGTTCTTCCCATCAAGATGGGACATGAACTCAGGACTTTTCCACACAGGAAGGATGGAGATCGTAACTCTGCTAACAGCGAAGGTGGGAAAGAATCAACGGGACAGCGTGCTGCTCGTGCCCAGAAAGGTATGAATTTGTATGCAAGTGTAGAATTGAGTCTACTTAAAACAAACATAAAAAATTACTTAAATTGGTATCGATTAAAATGGTCCTGTACCTTTTTTTGGGGGCAAAAGCTACGTATTATTATTAATCGCATTACCCAGTAATTACACTTATTATAATTGTAATAGGTTAGTTAATGTACGCAGTAGGTGGCATTTCAGGAGATTTTAATTTTTATTTCTTCAATTAAATTGAAAATTTTATTCCTTTTTCCGTGATTAATAGAAGTGAAAAGTAAATAACTAATTATCTTGTTACTAATTAATTTGTAAATGATCAACTAATAATATATGAGTTCACTTCACTGCACATATCTTACAACGTAATATTCGTTGAATGCTTTGTATTTGTATATTCGTTGTATTTTATTTACTTCTGGATTTTGAATAGAAACTGAAATGCAACACGTATTTTGTGGATTCTTCGTGAGTAAATGAAATAAACAAATTACAACAAGTACCAATGATCGCAGTATGTAGTCAACATTTCTGCAATGCACTTTACTTATTTCCTCCTGGATTTTAATATATAATAACAGCTGAATAATAGAAAAACTAGTTTTTCGTCCAGCAATTGGAGTTGCCAAAGCAACTAAGATTGTGAAGGGTTGGCATATTGTATCGTAATTGTGTGTGTCCTTTGTTTGGTTTGCTATTGCAGGACGAAAAGAGGAAAGAAGATTTTAAAAGTTTTAAAAGACGAAAGAAGATGGAAGAACGAGGGTGTTCTCTAAAATCTGTGTAGATCATTAATAAATAGGCCGCCATATTCATGTTGCTAGAACACCGGAAATAGTTTCATAGCCTTAGTACACAGCAAAGGAAATTCTAACATCTTTGCCACCTATATTAGTAAAATTATCTGCATTGCAGGTAACAATACACTCGCTGAATCAACAGTCCAAATCATCGCAATGCACTGGGTATGCTGATAAGGTGCTAATTATGGAAACCGTTCATAATGGAGTAACTGATATTAATATTATGCATAAATCTTATAGCTGCAAGCAACACCTGTCTACCTGACCACGGAAAAGCAGATATACTGCTGGTTAATAGATGCAAATTAGATGGCAGAAGCTCTTGTCGAATTAGAAACATATATGTATGGGGTTTTGGCTGTTGTTGTTTGGTTGTAGGAGCATCAGTGACTAAGGCCGTATTGCCCCTTGTATATTGTCTTTATCACACCGTAGCTGAGTTCTAGTTATAGTCAGTCTCAGGAGAAGGTAGCGTAGTTTTTTCTCCAGGAATCTCAAGTTTTTCATTAAACAAACAGTAAATCGACCATAGAACACACGCAATTTCACATATTAGCTCACTTTCGTCCCACGACTGTGGAGAATCATCCCTTTAGAAGACCATTTCCAGCTTTTACAAACATTTTATATGGCATAAGGTGTAAGGTGTATTTAGTGTCAGACGGCACCAGGGGTTTCCCCCATCTCCGTGTTGCTTTCATTGTGGGTGTACCAGTTCACTGGGAAATGCCAGAGATTTAAAAGTGTGTGGGCTTTGTATCTGTGTGATGTCGTGTACCGTTGTTCATCTGGTCGTTTAGCCGCTGGACCCCTGCTGAGGCCCAACGTTGCCCCACCTTCGCCCCGTGGAGGCAGACCAGGAACCCAGTAGTTTTAGTTTCACTCTGGCAGGTCCTGCCACCTAATTTCCTGAGATTTCAGAGGCTAGGACCTAAAAAAAAAAAAAAAAAAAAAAAACGCGCGCGCTCTTTTATATGCACGTACGTACAGACTGAGACATATATCCATCATCGTCGGTTTGATGATCGTTAGGTGAGGGGGATAATGCTTGCATAATAACGGCCGAAAGAATGGCCGAACGGGAATTTTGACATAATTAAGTTTTTGTGTGTAGGACATTCGCTAGCATAAAGATAGAGTGGGTGGGAGACTGAAGGCTGGGGGGGTTAAGGCAGAAATATGGGGATGATAGAGTAGGCAACCCCAGAAGTCAGTGAGGCATGCCCATGCCTCACCAGGAGAAAGCAGGGGGCGCCGGGGGGACCGTCCCACCACCGGCGCAGGGGAGGGGGTGGAAAGGCACCAGGCAAGGGAGCCCGGTGAGCTGAAGAACAGATGTTCTTTGGTTATAATGGTAGTGGGTTGTGGGCTGCGGCCATTTGGTTTCTCCTCGTCCTCCTCCTCGTGAACAGTGCCTGTGCATAATCCGAGAAGGCTTGATACTCCTCCTTCGTGTCTAGGAGGTGGTGTTCTTGTCCCTGTGGCAAGTAGTGGATTCTGGTGAGTAAAACACCACGTAGGTCTTCATAGAGCCTGCAGTCATACATTAGGTGCTGCCAGCTCTCCAGCCCCCCGCAAGTGCAAGTTGGATCAACCTGAATCCCAAGTAGAGACAGTTTGGCATTAATAGCTCCGTGTCCAGTTAAGAGGTACGTTGCTTGTAGACCTGGGGAGAACCAGTTGGGTGAGGTTGGGTAGTTTTGTTCAATATTGGGCATAATGACCTAAGTTGCTTATGCGCCTAAAACCATACAACAACCAACGAATTTCACTATATTGTGTATAAACTACATTTATTTCATGGCCGGTTTCATATGTTCTTGAAGATGAACAAAGAGTTTCAGAGACAAACAATCCTGGGACTCATTTTCGAGACAGAATAACCTAGTCTCAGAGTTTACTTTGTTTTCGTATTGTGTAGATGTAAAACAAACCTAATAAAAGCCCTTTTCGGTCAGAAGGAATGGAACCCAAAACTTTTACATGGTACTGAAGAACGACAGGTAATAATGGGTTCATGAGTTAGATATCGAAGTCTGCTTTGTTTTGCGATATTTAGCCTGGCAAAGGAGAAGGCTGGAAAAGGAGAACTCTGATGTTGTGCTATGTGAGATTGAATATTTTCTCTACATTACTTTCATTATATAAGATTTGAAAAGGACGCTGTGCATGTTATCTTGACCAAATTACTGTACTTGAAATGAAAGCACTTCATGAGTAAAGTTTTTAATGTATTCATTACTGATAGAGTCAAGCTATACGTTTCACTGATGATTTCTCCACCTACAGGTTTTGAGAACAAGGGGAGAAATACCATCAGGATCTGGAGCTTTCTTAGCATCAAGATTTGTTAAAATCCTTCTTACATGCTTTTGACGGAAGACCACAGGAGGCATTGAATGGAGCTTGTTGGGAATGGTGGGAGGTGTTTTACCAAGATCATTAATATAAGAGTTGGAAGAAAAACGAGGTGCTGGCAGGTCAGCTTTATCTTTGGCTGAAGTGACAACAGAACCATCTGGTTTAGACAGAGGTGGGAGCAGAGATGGGTAAAACTCGCGGCCATTCTGGTAAGAGACCAGAATGCTCGACTACCATTAGGGCAAGAAGCAAGTTTTCTACTCTTAGCCTGTTCAAAATCTAGTTTGGACTGGTTAATAACTTCTTTACAATTGTTGCGAGCTTTGGTGTAGGCAGAAAATGAAACTGAAGAATTGGAAACAAGCCAATTACGATATGCAACATTCTTCTCTTGAACAGCCTTAGCACATTTATTGGAAAACCAAGGTTTTGATAAAGGACGAGATTTTAAAGTGGAGTGTGGGATAAAGGATTCCATTCATACAAGAATAATTTCACCGACACGATATGAGCAAACATTGACATCAGAAGTTTTGAAACAGTTATCCGACCAAGGAAAAGAAGAAAAGAAACCTTGCAGGTCATTCCTTTTTGAATTCTTGTAATGCTAAACAACACCAGGTTGAGAATAGCCGTGAGATAAAGGCTCCATTGGAGAAGAGACAATCACCAAGTTGTGATCTGAGGTGCCTAAATGACCACTCACTTCGACCATGTACTTAGAAGGATTGTTTTTGAGAAAAAGATCAAGCGTGTTGGCTATACGGTTAGGATTGTCCGGTATTCTTGTAGATAAATGAATAATCTGTGCAAGGTCATTAGTAATTGCAAAAGCCTCAGCATCTCGACCAGTTGAGTCGGTGTGACTAGAAAACGGAAGCCAGCTGGAGTTGTGAACATTAAAATCACCATGGAAAATTACCTCACTGTTAGGAAAGTTGGACTGGAGAAAGTCAAGTTGCAAAGAGAGGAAGTCAAAAAGCTCCAAGTGATTAGTGGAGTTGGGGGAACGGTAGAGACAACAGATAGATTTTACACAATGAGGTAGAGAGATTTTAAGCCAGAGAAGATCAAAGAGAGGAGATTCCAAATTGCCAAGTCTCTGACAGGGAATATCAGAACGGACATATGCACAAGTACCACCTTTGAGGCGAAAGGAATCATACAGCGAATAATTTGGGCATCTGAGATGAGCAGTAGTTGAATCAACCGATAACTGAGATTCTGTCAGAAAAAGTATATGGGGTTTGGCAGATTCCTTCCCCTTTCTTTGCCTTCACCTGATTGACTGAGTGTACATTGACTGGTTGGGGATGCCTTCGCCTATATCCCCTTACTCTTACTTTCATTCCCCCTCTTCTTCTGTACACCCTGTACTACCTCACTCTATCTAATCGCTGTTTTTTTTTTTTTTTTTTTTATTTATTTATTTTTATTTTATTTTATTTTATTATTATTATTATTATTATTTTTTATTATTATTTTATTTTATTTATTTATTTATATATATTTTTTATTATTATTTTATTTTATTTATTTATTTATATATATTTTTTATTATTATTTTATTTTATTTATTTATTTATATATATTTTTTATTATTATTTTATTTTATTTATTTTATTTTTTTTTTTTACTTGGTCTCCGCTCAGGAAGCTGAGGCGACCCTGACGGAGACTAGCCAGAGAACTATGGGCAGCCTGGCTACCTCCTAGTGGTGTGTGCGGGCAACGTGGGGTTCCACCAGGGGCCCTGCGGCCAAATGCCAGGACACACAACAGAACCCAACACAATACTACACATTCAACACACTACACTTTTTCTGGCATTTACAGTGTTCTGTATTTCTTCACAGTGTACATATGGCGCAGATGTGGGAAACCACAGGTGGCGCCCGACCCTAACACTATGCACACTATATGCACTGCAAGTGGAAATGGGCATCGTTGAGATTAGAAATGAGACCATGTATATTTGTGAAATGAACTAGGAAGTGTTTGGGAGGTTTAGATATTTTCGCAGATAAGCTTACTTGACCAACTTTACCATCATTGGTGTGAACTACCATCCATGCTCCAAAGATATCACCCACCAAAGACAACTACCAAGTGAAGAACAACATTCCGAGGAACCACCATCGAAATGTTCCAAAACCTATGAATAGAGACAACCCACGCATTAAGACAACCTACGAAAGACAAAAGTTCGTATAGTACTGGACTTAACTCTCACGGATGTCACCAATAACACAATCTCCTAGATGAAGACTGACAACGCCACCGGCGTACCACTAGATGTCAACTGCCATTCTTGGCCACCTGGCATTCTGAACCGGGTGTCCTAACTCGGTTCACTTTAAACTCCCCTCCCCTGGTAGGGAAAGGGAGGGGATGGTTTTGTCTCCCCCTCCCTGCCACTCCCCTTTTCTCCTGATGGGGCCAGTCCCCACTGACCTTTCTGAGGTTGCCTTCCCTATGATCCCCATACTTCTATCTGTTTCCCCCCTTCTTCAGTCTTCACCTCTACCGTTACTGAATATACGCTTTTTTTTTTTTTTTTTTTTTTTTAAAGGCCCTTGCCACTGAAATCTTAGGAAATTAATTGGCAGGGCTTGCCAGAGTACTTACTTCTAATACAACCCCTTTATGCCTGACCTGCCTCCTCGGTGTAAAGTGGGGGCAACGGGGGGGTCCCACTAGGGACCCAACGGCTAAAAGGTCAGAGGAACAACACAACATGATATTACACAACATAAACATATACCTTACACTTTTTAAAATCTCTGGCCTTCACAGTGTTCTGTGTTTCACAAACAGAGTACACAACAAGGAGATGGGGAGACCCTGGACCCGTCAGATAATGAACACTTTACACTTTTACTCAACCAGGCACTCAACAAATTCTCACAATGGGTATGTGACAGTAACCTGACACTCAACGTTTCAAAAATGTACTGTGGTAAGCTGTGCTAACCCTAGAAAGAAAAAGATATTTCATGCTTTCAATATAAATAATCATTTATTACACCGAATTCCATCACAAAGACTTAGGGGTGTTGTTTTCTTCCAAGCCCTATTTTATTCCTCGTATTTTGGAAACCTTTTAAAAAGGAAGGTACTTGGATTCATCAAGAGATTTGCTTATACGTTCAAAATGATGTGTTTACAAGATATTTATTTGTCGTAACAGTCTTGCCGATTCTTGAATGCGGCCCCTATATGGGTCCAGAACAGCAAAACATTTGCGAAAGAGTTGGAGAATATTCAAAAAAGTCCACCAGACTACTTATAAATTAGATGGCGCTAAACTTTTCAGCAGGAAATGTTACTACATTTCCTCCAAAGATTTTTCCCATCTTATTAATTCAACAGGCAACTCTCCTCAAAATTAAATTTGTTTATAAGCTTTTAAATCACGAAATCTTAGATACTGGTTGTGTAGAAAATATTACTTACTCTGTTCCTTTCACTTAACCTCGATCACACTCCCTCTTTTCAGTCAAATACAGGAGTGTTTTGATTTTGCCCCTCAACTTAAGACTGGATCCTTTCATAAATTAACCAAACTTTATTCACACTGTAAAATGTCAACTTAGCAACTCAAATTTATCTTTAATTCTTAATTCTGGTATAAATAAAATAATCACATTTTCTGTCATGTTTAATCATTGTCTATATGCTTTAAATAATTGATTATTTCTGTATGTTTAAATGCAGATATACGTATATATGTATGTTCTGTATGTATGTAAACATGTATGTTATTCTTGTTATTAAATAGCAGTGCTTATAAATGCGCTGTTATTTAATTTGTCTTTTATAATATTGTACATACACTTTGTTATTGGAGTTTTCTCTGTAGTGTATACTTTTTGAATAAAAGAATTCCCAGCGCATAGTTCATATTCACATGGGCTGGATCGCCCCTTGACAAATCTATGCTGTGATTGCAGTATATTTGCATTCCTGTCCGAGTGGTCCTGCTTTACTTCTTTAACCAGCGATTTCATTATTTTTCCTGGAACACACGTTAAGCTAACAGGTCTGTAATTACTCACGTCACCTTTTGATCCTCCTTTATGGATTGGGGATACATTTGCACATTTCCAGTCCGTGGGGACCTCCCCTGAATCCAAGGTTGCCCTCGCATAATTATGAATAAGGGTTTGCTTACTTCCTTTGCCTTGCTGCTTCCCTTAATATAATTGAATAGATCCCATTCACTCCAGGCGCCTTTTTATGTTTATCTTCAACAATTTCTCTTCCACTTTCCTTTCAGTTATCACAAAATCATTTAGCGTCGTTAGAATTAGATTTGATAAACTTCTAGCATCCTCTTCCAACTGAAGAGTTCCACATGTGTGAATTAACGGCAGACTACAACCAGGGTGCACAGAGAAACATTTCTCAGCACACCATCCAACCAACGCTCTTGTGTATAGGCTTGAGGAGTAGGCGACCTGTTCATATGCCCATGTTGACCAAACGTCATCGGAAACGCCTCCTGCCGTGTGCGCGGGTGTACCGTTCCTGGACATTGAATGGCTGGATAGAGTCGAGTGATCTGATGAATCAAGGTTTCAGCTCCTTCATGCGGTTGGACAGGTGCGTATTCGACGACGAGCTGGTGAACAGCTGCAACCGACTGCACGGTTGGACGATAACTGGCTGGCAGCAGTAGTATCATGGTTTGGTTATATTTTCATGGATATTGCTGGCTCCCCTCATCCGCATTGAAAACAACCTCTCCTCCTGATCCTACTTCTGCATGCTTTTGGAAATGTGCAATGTCCACAGAAATGTGTTTAGTCCTGCCTTGTAGTTCTTAACGGCTGTCTGCCCCTTTATCTGTTCCTTTTGTACCAAGGCTTGTGCAATTACATCAGGCGTGCGGTCCCTATGACTATCTTTGATGTTACCATCGATGTCACTTCGGATCATAAGGTGGGAAAAACGTGCTGTTGGATTCTTTTGGTGCTGCGTTGGTAAGACAGATGGTTCACTACTCCTAACGGTTGTTATTTTACAGTTCATCCCTAATGTCACCTTTGCCACGTTAGAGTCCACTCAAAAATGATTCCACCTGGTCTGTACCCTCTTTACTTACTCTCTAGTCATGGCTCTCTTAATGCTAATCTTGCAAATTTCAACTTTGTTGGATCATTACTCTGTTCATGTGGTACCCCAGAAGACTGAGAAAAACAAATTTTATACTGTTGCCATTAATACCTTGATCATCGATAGAACCTTCTCTCTGCTGGCTTCACCGTCCCTGGAAATGAACCGGACTTCTTGAGTACTAGAGAAAATTTCAATTTCTGCAAATATTTTCTCGTCAAACCTGTATTTACCGGAGATGCTTGCTTGCTTTCTTTCTTTCTCATTTACATGATACCTCCTTGCCTTCCCAGATGAGACCTACTGACACTACTGTCACTGTTCTTTGGCCAGTGTGCAATGATATATATTTCTTTTTTTTATTTATTTAGTGTATTTGTGTTTTACTGTTTTTTTTTTCTGGCACTCAGAGGTTTTGACTTTTTGTCCCTGTGGGTGCTTAAAATATTTTCTTTTCATTGTCCTATTCATTTGGTAGGTCAGTAGGCCCATAGTTGTTGTTGGCCTCCTTGTAGCATGGACGAATACTGGTAGGGCGTCAGGGGTGATCGCCTTGCTGGTAGCAAAGCGACCAGAAACAACCAAACAGCACAACAACTCACGCTGCACAAACATGGCATCACACACATTTTTGGACAATTTACAGAGTTACGTTGCATCACAGTGTACCACGGTGGAGTTGAACTAACTTTTAGGAGTCGCCTTATGTAAAATACAACACATATTCAATGTCCACCTTGGCATTGTTTCGGACCAAGTTTTACCCTACATGGTGACCATGTATCCAGATGGAACTGGACGCTTTCAACAAGACAACGCCCGTATTACAAGACCCGCATTGTGCAGCAAAAGGAGTACTATCTTCTTAAGGTGGACATTGCTCTTGTGCACGATGTGAGCTAAACATTTGTATAACTTCTTTTATGTGGGACAATCTCAGTGGCGAACAATGTGTATAAGAATGTGGAAAGTAACCGGCGAAAGAGAAATATTTAACGGCCCCCGTGATTTTTTCTTTAAACGAATAATGAATACTTTAAACTAATGCCACTGAAGTAATGCAGCGAATTTGATTAGGATTACCGTATAAAATACACGAAATAATCTAACCGGGTTTTGTATAAAAATGGCTAACTAGGGATGAAGAATCGATTTTATTTTCCACTCAGATTGTCAGGTTTTACTTCTGATGCATGTCTAAAATGATCAAATATCGCATGATTGATCCAAATTGACACGCATAATACCAATACCAATACCATTTATTTACACTGCGTTTGACAGTCTAAAGGGATGCTTCAGTACATTAAATTACGAGATGTATATCTTCCCAGATTAAATATATTTTAAGTGTCGGCTTCCATTGCGATAAAAGCAGAGCTGTTACAAATGTACTCTGATGGCAAGCTTTATTTATAACAAAATTCAAAATTAACTGATCGCAAAACTAATGTTTACTCATTCTAAAAACAAGCACCTTAACATTGATAGAACTTGTCAATCTAGGATCGCTTCCCCGGAATCATACCATAATCACGCGCGCGTTGCAGATTCGAATCGCGAGGATCTCAGCAGGGTCGCATCTGCTTTAAACTCGACAGACTAAACATCCGAAGAATGTTTCCAACAAACATGGTCAATCTTTGGGACAAACTCAGATTATACTGCCCTTGTGGATAGCACAGTTGGTAGAATCGCCGTCTTCTCCATGCCGGGTGGAAAAGACTTCAGTTCGAGTCCCGTCGATGACAAGAGGAATTTTTATGGGCCTTTTACACAACGTAGCTGAGTTAGTCGGTCTCAGGCGAGGGTGATTGCATGATTTTTCCTAGACACTCGGGTTTTGCTTCTAGCAAGCAGAAAATCGACCACAGAACACACGCAATTTACAGGCAATATACACGGAGCAATATGGGCTGAGTTGCTAATGCTCCTAAAAACCAAATAGCAACAACATAACAACAACATCTTAAAACTGTACTACAACCTGATTATACTGTGGGAAGAGATATGCCAACTGTACATACAAAGCTGCCATTTTTATCAGTGCTAGCTGTTAACGCCATACTGACTTTCTGGAAACACATGAGTATGACAGTTGGCTAATGGAAACAGACAACATATGTTTGCAGTTAAATCAGTCCAGGATGATATGTTCCAGACAGAAGTGTTGAAAATGGCATCGATGAAATTCCTATCTTTACTTTCTGACTCATAGAAGTTTTATTTTGCAGTGCCCAATATATTCAAGGCAACCAACCTTCTATTAACTCAAATTGCTATGTTAGGCGCCTTTGGGGCCAAATCCGAGGTGGCAGTCACATATGCGACATTTAAGCCGGCTTCGACAGCATGAAAACTTCAGCTCTTTTGCATTTTCTGCAATTTTTCTTCAGAATAAATCGAGACTTGCTGGTTTTCCTTACTGCACTACTAATAATATGGATTGTCTAGCTCACCATTCAAAACAGGACTTTCACTCGGAAGATACCTACTACGTCAAGAATTAATAAAAACTTGACTTGAGGAAACTTGCAAGTTTTCTAGCAAGTGTTCGGAGATTTTTATTAATTTGACAGTTCTGGCAAGTACCGATGTTTTCATTACGTTAATTAACAATTTCGACTTCGCCTTAACACCCATAAAATCAACCATTCTGGTATTCTCTCTGAAAAACAACAATGTGATTCAACCAACAACTGAAAGGTCACCGATACTCTTAGCTACAAGTCATATTGACCTCTGGATATATTTTGACCTAAAGCCCATATTCAGCATTCACATTGAATACTTCTTCGAGCGGTTCAATTCCCTACGATGGACAGCGAAGCATCTACACTACATCAATTAGTAAACAATTAGTAAACCTCAGTGTAACCCACAATCCCGTATACTAGATAAATCTGGGCCTCGACTTTTCCCAGACCACAGAAACCAATATTCGGGTACAAATACTGGACCTTAAAATGGGCGACTTACAAGAGCTATCTCCCCTTTCACAACAGATATGGCCCAATAGTTAAACCATACAGAAACTACCAAACCTCATATATGAGGGGCAACATTCTACATGACCCACACACTGTAAAACCTCTGGCATTGGTAGGGCACTGTCACTCGATACAGAGAACATAAGAGGAGATGAGAGAAATCCCAGGAGCAGTTAGACCCTCACCATACCCCGATATGAGGGGCATATTCTCCTCATTCTTCGAGATCAAGTCTCACCCTTATAGTAAAATATAACCACCTGCACCAGCGCGATCAGTTCTTAACAGCTCAGGTACTTCAAATAATACCTCTCTGGCGCATTAAAATAAACTTACACAAATTGCTGAGCCCTCGTGGGTTGCACAGTTGGTAGAATCACCGTTCTCCCCACACCGGGTGGAAAAGACCCGAGTTCGAGTCCCCGCATGACGCTAGGAATTTTTATGGACATTTTTCTAAACTTGGCTCGGTTAATCGGTCTCAGACGAGGATCTCCAATGTAAATTCCAAATTAAACGCTTCGAATAATACTACAACCGTGTGCAAACTAATATTATTACAAACATTTACAAGGAAATTGCCTTTGCCTACCTGCAGATGTTATTGGAGTGGGAAGATATGCTGTAGAGCTATATTTGAATTGTTGTTGTTGGGTTTCGGAGGCATCAGCAACTTAGGCCATATTGCGCCGTATATAATATGTCTGTAAATTGCGAGGGCTCTGTGATCATTTGATGTTTGCTAGTAGGTCAAAAAGCCTGTTTCCAGGAGAAAAAACCATGCTGTTCTTCCCTGAGACCGTTTAACTCAGCCACAATGTGAAATAGACCCATAAAAATTCCTCGTGTCATAGACAGGATTCGAACTCAAGTTTCCCCCCCCCCCGGTGTAGGGAGGACGGTGATGATACCAACGGTGCTACCCAAGAGGGCTATATTTGAATTAACACGGTCCGTAATAAACAGTAACGAAATAAAAAAATTCTGGTGAACTCATCTGATCTATTTGCCTACTAAAATTTTGCTTTGTGACGAATTTTCTTAATTTTGTACATAATATAAGTTTAAATACGTATTTAGCCATAAATTAATAATCACTATTATTATGTTCTCAATTGTGCCATATTCTGAAAAATACTGTACATTATGTTATTTTAACCACTAAATGTAATAATACTAATTCCGTAGCAAAATTGTAATGCTCCCAACAGTGTTAATATTTTAACCCGCTATTATTATTGTTAATTATAATAATTAGCACCTTATTCATCCTGTAACTCCTGTTGTTTTTATAATTTATTCCCTGTAACAAAAATTACTGTGCTACATTAAACAAACACTCTAAAATACCCCGAATATTGATGTTTTTGTTTATTTCCAGATTACATAATATTTGCGACGTTCTGGAAATGTACAGTGGCGGGTAAAAAACTGCATAACCTTAAAAAAAGTAACATTTGTAGTGCAATGTATAAGATATTGTGTGATTACAATCATTTTGTTTGTCTCAAAGCAAAGGTATTACGTCAGATAACGCTTTTATTGCATCAGCCGTTTTTATGAGTAAGGCGTTGGAAGGGTATGCACTCTCTTTAGTATCCTGTTTGGCAGAGGTATAAGCATGGCTCCATATGTTCAGTTGACACCAAGAAAAAAAGTGTAGCTGTTGCTCGGTCCCAGGAAGGGATTTCTATGCGTGCTGTCGCTGATAAAATAGGCTGCCACCAGTCAACAGTATCCCGGGTGCTAAAATTAAAGGGAGAAAAAACCGGTGATGTGAAGAGAAGACCTGGGTCAGGCCGTAAGAGAGTGACTACGCCTTCCCAAGATCGCTTTTTGAAACGACTATGCCTTCGTAATCGCCATGCTAGTGCTCCTGATCTAAAATTGGACTTTGAGAGGGCTTCTGGTGTTGAAACAAGTGCACGAACTGTCCAAAGACGGCTTTCGGAATGTGGTGCATGCTTATCGGCCCAAGAAGAAGCCTTTGTTGACCCAACAAATGAGGAAGAAGCGACTTTCTTGGGCTGAAATGCATGTTTCATGGACAAAGAGCAATGGGACGCCATCATCTTTTCTGACGAATCGAAATTCAACCTGTATAGTTCGGATGGGAAGCGATACGTCAGAAGACGAAAATCGGATGCATACCATCATGACTGCCTAACACCGACTGTGAAGTTCCCCGCCCGTCAGATGGTTTGGGAATACATAACAAACAAATGGGTGGGATGAATTACGTTTATTAACGGAACTACACTGCTTGCAGGAGTGCCTAAAACCCGATTTAGGGATCACCACACAGACGTCCAAAACTGCATTTTTCAACAGGACTCAGCACTTTTCCGCACTGAAAAATTGGTAAGCTTTATGGTATTTAGATTTAATGACGAGTTTGTCTTATTATCTTACAAGGCTTAAAACATACTTATATGCATGTTTTCCCTCGATTTTCTCCCTTAAGATGCAGTCTCATCTCAGAAATGCTGGCATTATTGTTGGCCCGGCAACAGTGTAGATTTTTCTCATAATGTCGTCTAAAATTGCTCAGAAGAAGCCAACAAGTAAGATTCAGCTGCAGGAGAGCATTGTGAGGGTGTGGTACCACGAAATTGGGCAACCGTATATCTAGAAGTTGATTAATTCTATGCCAGATCGTTGCAAGGCTGTAATTGCAGCTGGAGGAGTAACAACAAAATATTGAGGACTTATTTTGCTAATTTACAGTACATAATACTATTACGTTAACTGGCCATTTTAGTTTGTACACGTAAATGCAATAAAATGTATGTTTGGTCGTCATCATTTCCATTTGCACGATTTCTCATATTTCCATTAATTACATATTTTACCCCTTGGGAAGTTATTTATGGCAATTAGGTATATCAGGTGGAGTCTTTTTATTGGATTTCATTCACAGAGATATACAGGGTTGTTAAAATTAAAGTATCCCTATGTGGGATACTTTAATTTTAATAATTCATACTATATGGCTCTGGAGCGAGTTCTAAGGCTCATACTGAAGAGAAATTTGGACAACAGCTACAAATGCGCTCGCCATTTATTGGAAAAAAACATAGTTACAAAATTTGTAACTATATGTCGCTGTGGCAATACAAATCACTTGAACAGCGCTACAATTGTTCAATGTGTCCTCCATTTTGATCAACAATAGTTTCCATTCGAAGAACAGTATTCTACAACAGAACGTAACATGTCAACTGGAATAGCCAGCACATGACGTCTAATGCCGTCTTTCAGATCTGCCAGAGTTTGACATCCTTCCCGATACACCTGGCTCTTCAATAAACCCCACAACTAGAAGTCGCATGGGGTGAGGTCCGGTGATCGGGGTGGCCAAAATGTCTGGAAACAACGGCTGATGACCCGTTCGTCTGTAAAGTGTTGCCTTAGCAATCTTTGCACACAAGGTGGATGTGGGGTGGCGCACCATCTTGCATGAATATGGTATCCTGAAAGGGTGTGGTACCACGAAATTGGGCAACAATATATCCAGATGTTGATTAACTCTATGCCAGATCGTTGCAAGGCTGTAATTGCAATCTTTGGATACAACGGTGGATGTAGGGTGGCGCACCATTTTGCATGAATATGGTATCCTTACAGCACCCACGTTGTTGCAACTCTGGTATTGCGAAATTTCATAATACAGTATTGGTGTCCAGTGACGGAGCAGGTGCGGGGTCCAGTAGGTGTTACCTGTTCAAAAAATATGGCCCAATCATGAATGTGGCCCTAAATCCACACCACACTGTCACTTTTGGAGAATGCAACGGGATCTCTTGGATAACTAAAGGGTTTTCTGTTGCCCAAATGCGATAGTTGTGCGTATTCACTTGTCCATTTAAGCAGAAGTGGGCTTCATCACTTCAAAGGATGTTCCATGGCCAAGTGATATCCACTGTATTTCGCACCAGAAACTGAAGTGCGTATGTGAAACGAATATCTGTATCACCATGCTTTAGGTGCTGTAGCATGTGCATCTTGTAAGGATAGTACGGCAACACTTGACGCATTACTAGCCTTACAGTGGAATACACCATGTCCACTTCACGAGAAACAGCTGGCACACTTGCGCTACCACATGGAGATTGATTTGATAAATCCACGACCGCCATAGCCATATCTATAACGTGAGTCCACTCGCTTTCGACCTCTACCTGGTTGAACACCAAGATGTCCTGTCGCTTCAAATTTCGCAATCATTTTGTGGACAGCACAAACAGTCATAGGTTCACGTGGGCCTTATGCGCTTCTGAAGTTGGAATTCTCTGATAGCCGCAGCTACATTGTTTCTGTTCTGATAGTACAGCTTCACTGATAGCGCCTTTCCTGTAACGTTGTTGGCATTGCTTCTGTAGTGCGGGAAACATCTGCTGTATGATTTCGAAAAGACTGCTTTGCTTTTATACAGTACAGTACAGCTGCTGAGTAGTGGCGCCGTGGCAATAATTTACGATTGTGCAAATGACGTAACGTAAATTATTTGCATAATCGTAACTAAGATAGTTACGCGCCATACAGTGACAAATTTTGTGACAATTTTTTTTTCAATAAATGGCGAACGCATTCTTTATTGTACCTGTTGTCGAAATTTCTCTTCAGTACGTGCCCTCTATATAGGGAAACTTTAATTTTAACAACCCTGTACATCCCGTCTGACAAATGCATTTCGAACATTTTTGCAACCCACAATGCAGCGCAGAACACATTATTTGCAAAATTCACAAGTGATGCAGTTTTTTTTGTTTGCCACTGTATGTGGATACCTTGATTAAGATTTAAAGCCTAAAATTTTGTCGTGTTAAAACGGACTTTAAAAATCCTGCTTACGTGTTAAGGCCCCGATCTACGCTCGGTTAAAATGCGCAGTTTAACTGTGTGACATCATAAGTGAAGGAAAAACTGAGTAACTTGTGCATTTTACGAAGGAAATAGCACAGTTCGTAGAACTGAGCAAATAAGTCATGATTCACGCAGTTAAATGCGCAGTTATATCAGGGAAATACAAAGTTTGCTTAGTTTGCACCCAGCGTTCATCATGTAGACTACAAAGATAAAGGAGGAAAATCTGAATTCATTGAGTGCTACAGAGGTTTGCCTGTACTCTAGGACGTGGAAAATGTTTTTTACAGTAACCGAGCGAAAAAAGGACTGGCGTATGATACACTCAGACAAATTAAGAGTTATAGAGCCTTCACTTTGGTGAGATTGGCTCCCTCATTCATATCCTCTTTTTGGAAATGAACGATGAAATTTTACTCAACAAAAAATTAAAATCTTCCTTTCGTCCATTCGTTGAGAAGGTTTATATATTCCTTTTCAAATACCACAGCTTACTCCATATTCTTCTTTTCTGATATTAATAAAGCCGATGCAGCAAGCAAACAAATGATCCCTCTTCTTCTACTCATGGCAACCCCTAACTCACAAAACACTGAACGAAATGACAAAACTGATGTGAAACTTGTGCGTGTATAGGAGAACTTTCAGTTCAATTTTTCATTCAGTTTTTTTACAGTTAAACTGCGCATTTTCACTTAGCGTGTATAGCCTCCCTTACTGGTATAATCTCTGTTGCCACTTCGAAAGGTTTTACTGATATTTTGAGGAAAGAGAAAGAACACTAAATTATATGGATTGTAGGTGTGCAAATAAAAAAAAAAGCGAATAAACAGAAGAAAAAATATTTTATAAGCAAAAAGCGAAACAGAAATTTTTAATCCCTAAAAATAATCCACCAGAATGTAAATGAACTTTCACTGTAGGCGATTCCCGGAGTGTCTTTTATTTTCATCCCCTGTCGCATAATGTTCAGATTCTTTTGACGTTTACAAATACAGCTTTGGCTCTGGCTTACTATCAGTAAACTAAGCGGTCGTACCCTCGAACGTGTACCAAAGAAAAGATCGATTTGAGGGGGAGGAAGGCGTAGGGCAGTGTGAAGGCTTACGGAGCAAAAATATCTAGGAAACTAAATCCTCTGTCCACTGTCTACAGTCCATGTTTCCTGTCCACTCTGAAGAAGGTGATTGACAGGATGGTTGTCCGGTTCAAGACCTGAAAAAAGAAAGCCACTGTCGGTGGTCATATTTCTAGCGTGCGCCGGTGTTGTTTGACCACCCACAAGAGTCTTTTGCTGATACAGTGAAAACTGTGTTGTATGTTCGCGGGCGTACACACCCCAGACTCCACTTTTATTTGGTTTATATTTTTTATTTGAAAGAGTTACGTTATTTCGTTTTTGCATATTTATAAATTTTTATATTCATTAAAAGTTCTAGTCACGGCAGGTGAAGGTCATATGAAATATCATATGATTTTTGTAGTATATAAGAACGGCTTAATTACTGCTGGTTTATCATTTCAGCAATTAAACTTCGAGATTCACCTTATGGTTGTTTCATTCTCGCATAATTGAAATGTATTGTACTCTAGTACAATGGATGGACAGGATTGGTTGGAAGAAGCTTGTTCACGTTGGATTCATACCTCGCTATGATGCTACGGGAAAAACAAATATTACTCAGAGCTGTGAGTAAAAATTTACTACTAAAAATTTTAGTAGTAAAATATGTTTTTGACATATGTTGCTGCACAAATTTTGTTGAGTTGCAGGATTACTCAGTGAGCCTAGCTGCTGGATACGGTTGACAAACATCATACTTCATAAGTGATTTAGCTTCAATGACATTTTTTGTTTCTTTCCTCGTTTAAAACAAGCCTTGAAAGAAGAAACAATTGATGATAAGTAAACTGCAAAACAAAATGAGGTGCAGTAGCCTTTTGGAGATTCCAACAACTGCTTTTCAGAAGTACTTTAAACAATGGCTGACGCATTGGGAAAATTGTTTACACTTAAAAAGAATGCACTTATAAGAAATTTAAGTCAAAACGATATGGATAAAACATTTTGTTTTCACAATAACAGTCTCAATACCTTTTGAATCCACTGCAGGTATGATAGAAGGTTTATATGAGATGTAATATAGGAGGTTATATTTTGTTCCAGAGAACAAACGTAGAGACAATAAATGAAGACGGAAATTTATTTTGCTGAGTTGGAGTTAAACTTTACATAGATTGCATAGTTGATGCGCGTAGTCAGGCTACTTTCGAAAGAATAAGAGGACCTAAAGAGGCCAAGTCAGAAGGATGGTGACCATGGAAATATCTGCAGACTGGACATGTATAATTGTTGTGTAAATTGTGCATGATTTTTGTACTTATTCAAGCATGCACAACAAAAGTTAAAATGGTTGTTTGGTTGTAGGGAATTGTAGGCGCCAGTCTATTTTCTATTTTATTTATTTATTATTTTAAAATAATTGTTGTTGGTTGTTGACTTCCACTCTACTGAAGTCCTGGGCGGACACAAACCGCAACTCTGACTGTAATTTTCAGAAAATTCCAAATTCTAGGGTGTGTAAAGCGGTGAATTAACAGAGCATGAAGACGACACAAAATTTTTGAAAAATAACAAACTTTTAATAAGCTTTATATAACAAAATTTGCATATATACATACAAATTCCAAAATTGAATTTCCATATATAGGAACTGTGATACAAGACAATTCACCATCTCACACACATCATCAACTATTCTCAAATATTCCTCGTACGTATGCATAATTTACGTCGGTAACACAACCCTTCCTTTCCCTTTTTTTCTAATCTCTCACACACCTTTTATAAACCCTACTATTGCTGGGTGCTTCTTTTCCTTTACAGGTTTACACATATCACTTTACATCAGTTGTCTCTTACTACAAATCACCAATGTTTATCAAATCACCCATAAAATCAGTTGATATTTTCATCACCTGAAATCAGTACTACTTACTACAAATCATTTATTTCTATCTTAGTTACTCCCTTTTCTAATACAGGTCTGGTTTCCCCCCTTTCTCTCAAGACTTCTCAATAAAATAAGTTTTTCTTCCGTTTTCACATTAGCAGATTACCTGGAATCGTATCTGTTATATTATCACATGTTAATACATTGTCTAGAATGAAATAAGTTACCACATTCTCATTCTAATACACCTATGATCTATTCTATTATTAATTCCTTTATGTTTTTTTTTTCTTTACCATTTTAGTATTCTTACATCATTTCATGGTCATTAACTTATCTATAATAATAAATAAATAAATAAATAAATAAATATTCATTTATTGCAAATACAGCAAGCCCATCACAGCACATGGCTAGGGACAGGTAATAATACAAAGGGAATGACATAAAATAATCGAATATATGTGCATAGCAGATTTCATACAGACATTAACAATGACTTGGAATTATAGTTATGAGTTAAAAAAGAATTTGCAGAACAGGCTTTCAGTTGTAATTACTAGGTTGGATTATTTTTCTTCATTTTATCGGAGATCTGACTCCTGTAGGCTTCAGAGTTGATTAACCTGCTGCAATCAATGTTGTGATGATTTATGAGGTGAAGGGATGCATTGGGGTGTGGGGGGGTGGTTAGTGGATGTTAATACTTTTTATTATTATTATTATTATTTATTTCTTTAATAATAAATCACGTTAACCTTCCAGACCCACCTCTTTTAACTTTGTATTTCTCAATTAAATTTACCCCCCTCCACGTTAACACCTGACTTGTATACTGTACAGAAAATCACAGATTCTGGGGGAATAATAGTTCGTGTATGTCTCCTCTGGACTGGCTGAGTATTCAGAATGACTCAATACTACACATGATAAACATATACAAATTTGTTTATTTCACAGTATATACATTAAAGAATTGTATCATACAACATCAATTGGTATAATGTTAATTACTGGCATTATATGTGTGTTAAGATGTAAAATCAATCGCAACTGATATATTATGTCTCTTCGTGTCTTTCTGCCTTTTCTCCTTCTGGTTTAGGTTACATCTCATAACATTACTTTACTTTCTAACAGTTAAACTTCCCAACTGGAATTACAGCAGTGAGCTTAACACCTCTATGGATATTGTCCTAGATTTATAAATCCCCGCTATAATCTTTCTTTAATTTATCCCTTCCAAAATAATTCAATCTTAATATCTTGTAACGTTTCATGTACATAGACCACCTTTACATCTTAACTAACTCGGCGCCTCCGTAGCCAGGTGGGAAGGAGCACCAGTGCGTAGCACACGCTTCTTGATTAGACCGGGGTTCGAGCCCGTCACCACCAAATACGGAGTATGCGGAAAGGTCAGGGAATGACCACCGCACCGGAGCAATATGGCCTTAGTTGCTAATGCTCCTAAAAACCAAATAACAACAACATCTTAACTTAGAACATACCAGTCTCGAGTACATGTATCTAAATCTTCCTTGCTTTAACTTATCCTTGAGATGAAGTACATACATCTATGAACCCTTTTCTTCCTTTAATACTAATCAATACCAAATCTACTATCAACTAAATAAACATTTTTCTAAAGTCCTTCCCCTCAAATCTAGCTTAAAATTATTATCTCGTACTTACATAATAACTTAGGGAATCACCCTTTACACAACCTTTTCTCAGTTCAGGGGCGACCATCATCAACAGCATAGGGCATCATCAGGCTCCAACTGGAATTATTCATCGGCAAAGTAACTGCTGCTCATCTACAGGGATTCTCCTACGTTCAGGAACTCGCTCTTCTTCCCATACGTCTATTAAATAAGTTGCTCCGGCCTGCTTTTTGGCGTCTGATCAGTTCGACGAAACTGGGAAACATAATAGAATTATCAGGACTCTTCTTACTACTTTATTAAGAAGCCTGGCTATGTAGCTCTTCCTTATCTTTCTATACCGAGGCTTTTCGATCCTTTTTACTCAGCTCCAGCATAGGTGTTTCCATCTTTCAACGGTTATCTCCTTCCTATTCCAACAACTCTTAAACAGCAACTCCCACAACTCATTACTCTGTCCGCTACCTTCTGGCGATTCTCCCGGCACTTCTCGGGATTTCTTTCCAGCCGCACATCACTCAGGCATCTCCACGGGAACTCTCAAAACTTCCACACTGCCAAAACTCACAACTCTCCCATAAAAAACCTCTCCTTCCCTGTCTTGCATCTCCTTTTTGTTTCAGCCGCTCATTCTATTTTGATCCAATCGTCGTTCGTTCTTCATCATCTCATTATTCTCATTCGCTCTCTCCCACTTCTTCCGTTTTTCTTGGCCCTTCCCTCTCCTGGGGTAACTTCCTGTTTACGAAATTTCCAGCAACTTCAATGAACTACTGGGCGTCTAGAAATTTCTAGATATTTCCTTGTGATCATTCCCGATTCACTTACCGCTATTAGTCCACTCTGTTTTTCTCTACCGCTCCTTGAAATTAATAAGTGCTCAAGGAGTCGGTCTGTTTCATCTAGCGGCTAGCCATTTCCACATAGTGTATATCGCATCCAGGGTTTCCTTCACCCTCTTAGTTCTTAAAATCTTCCTCTCCACAAGGGGGAGTCAGTTCCCTTGTTCTTTTCTTCCAAAGAGCTGCTCACTTTCTGTTTATGCGACCATGAACTGGCCTTACGGTGCTCCCTTTGTACTAGTGTTCGTTCCAGTGCTCCCATTGTCTTGTGTACCGTCCTGCTACCCCCCCCCCGTTGTTACGTTAATCCTCCCCTACTTGACTGTATGGTACAGAGCGATCGCAATCTAAGCTGAAAATCATCCTATGTAAATAATATTATTTAATATATACATATTTTTTCTTGTTATGTTATAATATTTATAACATAACATTCGCTAGGATAAGTGTAAGAATTTTGTTCTTACAGGGGAACATTCTCTAACCCAACTTAATAACTTAATTGTAAATTACAAAAAAATTTCCTCTGAAAGACAATTATCCAACAATTTCTCACAGAGTTCAGCTTACGAGTCTATAAGTTCGGGGTTCAATAAAACTAGAACACACTTACGTTCCCAATGAGCTGCTACTTTCAATTCTCTTCTACTCTGGTTTTCCTCCGTGGCAGACAGGCTTCTCACATCTGTTTCAAATCTTTCTGGCGGTCTGTCTCTTCTTCGGGGGCTCGTGGACTGGACACTCCTTCTCACGTAGATTTCTCGACTCACATATCTGCATACCTGGCTCACTCTCGACGGGATCCTATCTAGACGCACTTATAGCTTCCTACACATTTTTAACTCCAGAAATGCAGCATACGATTTCGTTGCTAGACACGCCGATTCACCGAAGACTGGGCTCTCTCCTTCCCGTACCTTTATACTTCAGAATATTCGTTTCCTACTCGTCCACACTTCCACTCAGAAAACATAAACAACTCTCCACGTTATTTCCATAACTCTCTCGTTCTTTTTTCTTTCTTTCTCTCATATCTAACTATTTCCACACCCAGAATTTCAACTCAACTGCAAATCTAGAAACCCTTCATGTCTTCATCTTCTCTCCATCTCACCCCTTTTTCTTCTTCTTAATCTCGCTTCCACGAATTCCGAACACCGAATTCCAAAAAAATTTGTTTCAACTTCAATCCGCAACTCACCACTCTCCCAAACTCACATCCGAACCTTTTTTTTTCAGCAGTTTGAAACACCTTCCCCAGGACTCTCAACCAATCCCAATACTCTACTAATTTCTCACTCTTTCCTATTTGCTAAAAAAAAATTAACACAATCTCTCCCTCGTGAACAAACCAAACCCTTCTCTTGTAATTTACTTGTTTTTTCCTGTTTATTTAACACCCTAGAATTACAACTCTATCATCTATGCCGATCGCCTCTCAAAAGTGGCCATTTTCGTGTTTACACTTTCCATTACAATGTCGCCCCTTATCTAAATCGCCACCACGCTGGCGCTGTTTTCTTGACGTGACCACCAGACTGTCCACAAGTATGTCCAGTTGCGGCTTAGATCAAAGAGTTCCTTAATTATTTGGTCCTATTGTTTCTGCTCTTAGTAACCCTTTCTCACCCTTTTGCAAATGATCACTCCATCTGTAGTTCGGGCCGCTGTTTTGTTTACTCCCAGTTCACCCTCTTTTTGCTACTTCTTGTCTCCATTTAACTGCTATTTTAATTCACATATTTATAACCTCCCAATTCTAAATCCAGTATTTTTCAACCTCAATATTTACCATATTCAAACCCTGATATTGCAACCTTAATAATTATTCTCACTTTTCACTGCCCTACTTGAATTTATTTCACATAAATAAATATTTTCATTTAATTTGTAAGAATGTACTCTTACAGAATAAACACAGAGACAATGAAGCCAGTGAGGTGTCAGTGGCTCCCAACTCCGCTAACTTCGGGACTTGATCCTTGCTGGATCATGGAATTTTCAGAATTTTGGGTGGTCGTGTTATATTCATAAAAAAGTAATGCACAGTTCATGAAAAAACAGAATAACGCACAGTGAGTTTTGCACAGTAGTAAAATAAAATTATTTCCAATTCCAAAATATAAAATTCTGTGTACGATTTATTTTCGAAGAGAAAAGTTTCACACAATCGTTTCACCGAGTTCCAATGTCGAGCGTCTTTGACGAAACAACCATTGCCACAATACATAATGGTCTCCCTATTGACCATTGAAAAGCTACAGACCTCTGGCTACTGTGGCAGCTTTTCGGTGGCATATGAAAGCGGATGAACGTTACTGCGTTCACGTTTATTACATATAACGATCTAAGAGTTCTAAAACATTCACTAAACAATAAATATACTTAGTGGATCGATATTTCAGTCTAATGCTTCAAGCACGAATCATGAAACTGAGAGACTGAACAACCCTGTTGTTGTCAATGAGTTACCAATGTTGTTCATGAGTAGCAATTAAACCGCTCTATAACCTAACAAATTCTCGATGTTATTGGAGCGCGCTAAAAACTTATTGCTCTGGGGTGAACTTTACACCACACAATCAGCTCTAATACTGACAGGCCAATCCGACAACTAAATGTGAGGATTTTCAGATGGTTTGTCTTTTGGATTCCGCTATTTTCCTAAACATCGCATGGTTGGTGCTGGATAATAGATTGCCGGATTTCGAAGGTTCAAGTTTGGCGGAGGATTGACTTTTTTTCTTTCATTCATAAACACTTCAAAACCGTTTTTATCCAGAAAAACATACAACAGAAAACACTGGATACACTGGTTTCATGTCATTAGTTTCCTGGGTATAAATGTTGATGAACTCAACCCTGCATGGATGGTTGATTTGCCCCATTTTGGGATGATTTCTCCAGTTCCTGGGAGAGGGGTAAGGCATTGACGCAGTGTTGAATACAGGGGATGAGTTTCACCCCCGGTGGAATAAAATTCCCTCCTGGTAAAAAATAGTAATTTGTATTTTATAAAACACGAATTCAATAAATTTATGTCAAATAAACAACACAATCAGCTAAAATCACATCAACTAATGTGGTACTTGTTAGGTAGAAGACGGCGAAAATAAATCACTAAAATTCAAGACACGAACGAAATTTTCAAAATAATTAAATGGGAAATATTTCTAGATGCACAAATTGTAACTAAAAGCCACTATTTCAAGTGTCTGCATTTTCGTTTTATGGTTTTCAGGTTCCCTTTATTTTTACACGAACCGTCTCTTGATAGTGTTTCACACAAACGGTATACTTGTGACTAATTCTTTGTTTGTATATCGCAAACAAGATTGCAGGCCGCGAATAGGTTCGCCTGAATTGGTTCATGACAGATGCTATTATAATTGTAATTACAAAGTGTCCCACTGCTTTCAGGGGAGTCTACAGCCACCAATTCAATCGTCAACAGTTTCGTTATATGGTTTCACATTCCTTTTTTTGTCTTTTTCACAGCAAGAGTCTACTTGTTGCTAATTCTTCCTTTGTATATCGCAAACAAGACTGTTTGGTCACAGCCTATAAACAATACATTTTATAACCTTTTTATTATATATGCATCTGTACTGTAATATTGCAAGAATGCGTGAAAATAAGCTGAAGGTTCCAATGAGTTATCGTAAAAATTAATAAATGATTGATAAAAACATGCAAAGAAGAATAATATTATTACAATACAGTACTTGCATGTTTGATTATAATTTTTTTTTTTACAAATTTTAATCGATGATTTTCATATCATTAAACTGTGATTATTGTCAGTAATGTGGTTTTTGTGAATTGACTATTAGTATTTAGATGTTAAATAATAAATATTTCCTTTTGTTTCCTATTTTTGTTTTCTCATATTCTCTTATTATAACATTCATAAATATGCATAATCTGTATATTTATATTGTGCATAAATATAAATATACAGATTTGTTTGTAACATACATATGTTGTAAATATTAAATAATAATAAAAAAAAAAGTACATGTGCCCCCGAAGTTTACATTCCCCTCGGCGCAAACGCTCTGGATTCAACACTGCCCTGACGAGATGGACTGACACATCCACGGTGTGGACAAAAGAGCGGATAAATGTTCCTCCCATCGGAGGAACATTTATCCGCTCTTTTAATCTTTTACTTTTCAACTTCAACAGGCTACAGGAACCGAGAAAAAGCTGGTTGGTTGTTGTAAGGTTTTAGGTGCATCACCAACTTAGGCCTTATTGCGTCGTATATAATATGTCTGTTCTGTGGTCGATTTGCTGTTTTTCCGGATATAAAAGTTTTCTATTTATACTCTCCGGGATGACCACATAAGCTCAAAGGAGTTCGCAAGATAAAGAAAATACAAGAACATAATCGTATTTAGCAGTCAACGCGAGCTTGAACCACATTCACTCAAAGCGCGTGTTGTGTGCTTTCGCGCTTCTTCTACTATTGCTTCCTGCAGTTTATTACCCTTACAAGTAGTACAGTGGATAGTGTCGCTACCTTCTCACAACAAGTGTAAATAGCCCGAGTTTGATTCATCTTACAATTTTTATTAAATACTGCCTAGGGATATATAAAACATCTCCTTGTGTAAGGAATTTCAGATATCCATATGTAAACTATATTATTAATAAGAAACTGCTACTAGTATATTATGTTTCTATAAATTTATTTATTCCATTCATATATACCACCCTGCCAAAATTGTATGTACAGCCCTTCCAATGTAGAACTTGAAACTCGTTCGAATGGTGCGAAAGAGTTGCATGTAAAGCGGGAACTGGTTTAAAAGTACATGTATACAGACAACAGCAGAGGTATCACAAACAAGCAGAACGAGTTACGGTAAGGAATGCTTATCAATTTCGAAGAGGTATAATCTTCAGTTATCATGCCAGCAATTTGTCCTTGCGTGGGATAGCTACATCTTTGAACTCACAAAGTCAACCGCAGTCGACTGATGAAGTGAAAAGATTGAAGAGGAAGGCTGATTGATGTAGGTGTGCAAAAAGGGTGAAGCGCACTAAAAAAAAAAAAAAAAAAAAAGGCAACTGATGGATAGCATAGCTGAGAGTGAAGAAAGAGTGGTAAAAGCGAAGCGAGCCGTTTCTCTGGAAAATCTTACGTTGAGCTTCACTTGTGCCCAGGAGTCTCCGTAAATACGTCCGCGGTCTGCAGGAAGCTGCACGCCTAGGGTTTCATGGCATAACTGCCATGGACCCGTTCGCAAGTCTCACGTCACATCAACGAATGCCAGACATCGTTTACAATGATGCCTACACATCGTTCTGTAGAGCGGAAACAGGTCCTATGGAGTGACGAGTCCGACAGAGCCCTCAGATCAGACAGTCGAGTGTGGGTATGGAGAATACCTAAAGAACGTCTTCTACCTCAGTGTGTTTTGTTCAAAACGAATTTCGGAGGCGTAGGGTCATGACGTTAGGCTGCCTCTCGATGTTTCAGATTCAAATTGTTGATTGCTGTACTATAAACCGTCAATGCCGGATTGCACACCGCCATCTCAGACAATTCTGTGGTGTCGCATTCCAGCAGTTCTGTGGAAATGGGCTTTCCATGTTCCAGCACGATAATGCTCCATCCAGTACAACGAACAGTACCTAAAAAACTGGACGCGGTAAATGTTTGCTTTTTCTACAGTTGAACTACTGACTGTGCTGAAGGGAGAAACGGAATTGAACAAATTTCTGCTGTATACTACAAAAAAAAAAAGTGGTCTGAAGTGTTTCAAAATGGACCGACACTGCCATCGAAGCCAAAAGGCCTACACTTTATTAATTTGTTAATGGAGACTATTGGTTTTCCAAACGTAATGGTCCTCTACATTTTTACGGTAGCGTACTCATGTCAGTTTAATTCGTGTCAAAAGTTCAAATTTCGAGAACTGATGGATTCCACGAAAACGACTTGCAACATCCGGTTTATGTACAAAAACACCTTAAAATAACAGTCCTACTCTGTAATCAATGTCCAATGTCTCTGAGCAATACTGATAATTTAACAGTATTATAGCTACTATCCCCGAAGAAAAAATCATTGCGCACATCATTGTTTTCTCCATTTGTAAAGCGTGTTGAATTCATGAAAGCCAGGAAAGAATTTATGGGAAAAATTAATGAATCAGATGATTACAAGTGTTCAGGAACGATCAATATACCAAATATTTTGTAACTTTGAAAATTACGTGTGAACAAATATTAAAATGCATCACTCCTCTGTTAATTGTGTGTTTTTTGACACTTGCTGGAAAGTTAAATTAATTCCAATGTAATAAAAAGAAAGACAGAAAAAAGTCTCCTGCTAGAACGCTACCGCAGTTTCTGAAGTCAACTATTACACGAGTTAGAATCCAATATCCTGTTTCTGGCGAGCGACAGCAACTGCTTTTTGAAATATCCTTTTTTTCTTTGAGAAAAACGTCGAAAGGTGGCAAGAGAATGATGTGTTTCAGTAATTAATGGAAACAATCCAATAATTTTAGTTGAAAGAGGCGGAGGTAGATAAAGGTCATCGTGTTTCTGATAGGCGCCCACAGACAATTCATTTGGAGTATGGAGCGAAGCGAAGATTGCCCGTCAAATTGTCTAGCGAAAGAGGGGTTGAAGAAACTATTTAACAGAACAAAGGAAACAAAATTAAATGAAAGAAAAAAATATTTTGAATGATAATAGATAAATTAATTTGGAGCAAAATAACCAGCACAATTTATGTTTGCCATTGTGGACCAACCATTCAGGGTAAATGTTTGTTTCTGGTGAGATGAAATTAGTTGCGAATCACCCGCTTAGAGTCTTTTTATCAACTAATGTAGAGAACCATCTCTTGAACTTCTAAAATTTCTCACGTTGTAGATGTAATAGATCGCAATTCTGCAAAATCTGTCGAATAGCCTGTAGAGAATTTTTACAAACATTTACATATCATCTGTAAACTCTAGAAGATGATCTTAGGGATCCTCAGCTAGCGACCAAGTACATTTTAATGTGTGTCCTGCCAATTGCAATGTATGCCTCGCAAATCTGGTCTTCAGCTCCAGATTCACATTATAAGTCCGTCCTTGGGATCGAGTACTGGTTCTTGCGATGGCTTAACAGAGTTGCTGGCCACCCTTTTACTATCTCAAGGGCCATTCTCTACTCAAACCTTAACATCGTACCCTGGATGCAGCGGACAATTAACAGGAACATACACACTCTCGCACAAATGCTCACAGGCAGAGTGGATGCTCCAGTCCTGGATAATATTCTAGTCAAACCGCGTGCCACTGCTAGACGTTGCGGAGAAGTAAATAATCCACTGCGTTCAGTCCTGAACAATCTTAGTAGCCTGCAAAGATTCTTCCCATCAAATGCAGCGAAAATATTTAACTCACTACACATAGATGCCGAAAAACTGTGTGAGGATGCAACATACCGGAAAGAGATCTTCCAGGATTCGTATAGACTTACCAAAATATGAATCGGCTGCAAAGTACCAAAGAATTTAGAGTAAAAGAGAAACTTTCTGCTTTAAGAACAATAATAATTTGTTGACTGTAAAAATATACCTTCTGTAACAGTTATGTTAATATGTAATTTATAGATTGAATTATTAGTGAATTGTAAATATATCAGTTGTATAATGTATGTACAGAATCATCAATGTGTAAATACTATATATATTAAACATAAAATGTGTATATAATATTTCGGGACGAGACTACGTGTTCAGTATATGTAACCCACTGCACGTAGTATCTCGTACCCTGATATGTACATAGCACCCTCCTGGCACTTTGCCGTCCCGGGGTGGTTTCCTTATGGAAATAAACGGATAATAATAATAATAAAAAAGAACTTTACGCACCATATACTGTTTTTTGTTGTACTATGGCCTTAGGAGCATCGGCGACTAAGGCCATATTGCTCTGTGTATATTGTCTGTAAATTGCTTGTGTTCTGAGGTCGATTTTATGTTTGCTGGACGAAAAACCTGTGTTTCCGGGAGAAAAAACCATGCTGCCTTCGCCTGAGACAGACTAATTCAGCCACGTTGTGAAAAGGCCCATAAAAACTCCTGACGCTATCGATTCGAACTCGGGTCTTTTCTGCTCGGTGTGGGGAGGACGGCGATCCTACTGACTGTGCTACCCCAAGAGGACACATCACATACTATGCAGTCTTTAAAATTTCGAGGTGTATCCTGATAATAGGGGTTTTTCGATAAACCTTCAGACGGACGGAAAGTTGGAGAAAAGGCTGACGAAGAGACAAAGAAATGTGTCCAAAGAATAACCAGTTCGGAAGATTTCTCCAATATGGAGCGGATCCAAGGATTTTCCCTTTTTATTTTTGTGCTATTTCAAACGAATATTGTTTATGTATTAGCCTAAATTTTTTGAATGTTATTATTTATATTTTATAAACAAAACAACTTGGTGTCAGTTTCCACTAAATAAGAACATGCAGGACTGTTTCTTAGAAGCCCTTGGAAGTAGGACAGTGGTGATGATCACCTTCTTCCCACAGCGGGTGGAAAAGACCTGAGTTTGATTCCCATGAATGATGCGAGAAAAATTTATGAGGAATGTTTTTACTATGTGGCTGAGTGAGTTGGTCTCAGTCGAGAGTTACATTTTTTCCTTCCCGAAACTTTGTTTTTGAGTTCGGAAAACAGCAAAATGATCACAGGATACACATAATTACAGAATTCTTGTAATATGCGAACTAGTACGAGCTCTTACTAACTACTCATAGCCTTAGTAACTTTGGCGCTTATGTCACACCCCCGCCACCATCACCTTTCTAAGGCTTGATCGCTTATATTTTCTGTCTTTGTTTAAAAGAGTTGCTTCTACCAGAAAGTTTGAAGACAACTTATAGTTGGTTTTTTTCTAAATTTTTGGTGGTTGAAGTTTTCTTAAATATGATAATTTGTAACTGTCTATTGTTATCTTACTTTATTTGTGTTGGACTTCGATTTTCCTTGGGTGACATATTGACCAACGTCTGTCTGCTCAGTCAGATTTAAGTTATCCTACATGTTGAAGGAAAAGAAAAGAAGAAATGTTACGTGTGGGATGGGGAGTGAATTCACTAAGAAATTTAAAACCAATGGAATGTTTATTGCGTGTATGTAGAGTTGAGATTCTTTGATGAACTGTATACGAGTTTACCAAAACTTCAAGTCAGAGGTGACCTCAAGAGAGAAAATAAAGACGACGTTGTGTTCTTCTAAACGGGGTTTCCTACAGTTTGCTGAATTTTGATATGAAATGTGATAAACTACCAGTTCTGATAATTATATAAAAAAAACTTGATCAGTTCCCCTCTCAAACTTCCTGCTTTTTTGGACAGTTAACTAGCTTTCAATGTTTGGATCGGTGAATTTAGTGTACCATGTAAAGCATAGCTGTTGGTAGGTAAAAACTGCTAGCAGTTAATTGCACCAATTAAAGAACATCGTCTAGAATCAGCGAGTCCTCTGTACAAGACTCATTCTCTTGCAAATAAGGACGCGTGATGGGAGCTTCTAGGCAGCAGGCTTATGTTTTGCCTCTAAAAACAATGCCTGATTAAAGGGAAACTTCTCCACATCTTATTAGGAACCGTCAGTATTAATTAGAAACTCCCTTTAAAGACGCAATTAGCTTCCAAAAGAACTTCACACTGTAGCGGAAAGAAGTTCACATTCTACGGAATTACCCACTCTTTCCTCCCAAGAGAGCATTAGCGACTTGGCAAACGGAAATACGATCCACCTAAAGGCATCAGTGGGATTATTTGGCCTTCGTTCCTTCCTTCCAAATATCAACACTTCTCGCAAAAAAAGAAAGTGTTGTAATAAAGGTAAACAGAATCTTAGTGTTTGTTGAAAGAAGGAAAAAAAGGACGGAGAGTAAACTCCCTACAGGGAGTGGATGTCACCGCATAGCGGAATCGAGTGGTTTAATTTTGTGTGTCTGAAAGAGCAACAAATAGAAATCGTGTAAAAACAGAGATAGCGCGTTCTGTCCATGTTAAATTCGGTTTCGTAAATCGGTGCTTGTGGAATATTTGCAATTTTATGTTCTGCGCCAGCGTTTGGTTGATCGAAGGTCTGTTTGTCGTCAGTCGTATGCTGTTGAATCCTAGTTTGTTTTTCAAATGGAAATATCGCCCGAAACAGCTCTTACGACAGCTCCCATTCACCACATTTGAATACGAATATAAAAGGAAATCGCTTGAGTTTGAGTTAGAAATATTCAAATAACTTAAAGATGGCTTAAATTAAATTAAAGTACTGCGAAGATCAACATTGTTTCTTATTAACTGAGTTCAACAAAGAATACCAGTTTCTAGTCTTGGCAACACAGTGTGTGTGTGTGTGTGTTTGCTCGCTCACACATGTACGTTTCGATGGAAAATAGTGATATTTCATCATTCGTATTTGTTTTGTGCTGCACTAGTGGCTCCCCTTTTGGTTTCCGCGGATCCTTGCATTTCACAAATCATCTTTCAAGATTCTGAGAAGTTTTGGAAATCAGAAATCAAAAAGTTTTTGAATGACCTTTAAATGATTATAATTTATGAAAATAGATGAATATCTATCTCTTTTATATTTCATATAATCGAGTCATATTTAACACTCTTCTATAAAAGATTTGATAGACTTCTCTGAAGTACATAGTTTTCTTGATATCTCAGATTTTATGGGTTTAACACAACCTATGGACACCAATGTGATGAAGTGTACAGAGTAGAAATTGACATTCAGCTCCCATCCACTTCAGTTCTTTAAGCTAGAAAAATGTCCGATGTGCAAAATCTTCCAAGTCAACCAAAGCTTCTTTACTGGTATTCACCTTCTTCTAACGTTCAATACAAAGCATTCTCCGGATAAAAATTCCGCGCGGATCAGTGTAAGAAAAGTTCCATGGAGGATTGCAGACAGCTGTGATCCAGAAGCAATAAATTTGAATTCTTGTCTGGTCAAAGAAAGCCACGAACTAGTCCGAAGTTTCAGTATGAATGTAGACTAATGCTCTCAAAGTGATTCTCCAATACTTTATTAAAATTTGGTTTCTAATGTACTCTAGCCAGCACGGGAAGAACAACCAGGGAGGACAAATGATTCGCAAAGCAGTTCAAATAAAATTTTATACTTATTCTATAAGAGTTAAACATTATGAGAACCGCATATGTCGAGCAAATTATTAACCCATTTTGTTATTATCATTAAAATAAATCAGCTTATTGAACCAATAAATATGGCCTGCATCCTTACACGTCCTTTCAGTCAGCAGGGTGATCCGTCATATAATTAATTATTTACATTACATACACTCTCCTAAAACATATAAATCAATTTTTTACAAACAGTAAATTTAACAAGGTCAACTAGCGTAATTAACTGACATAGATAAGAAATATTTACAAATTTACGTTGTCTAAGCTTTAATAGTCCATGCAGGAGGGAGCGAACCTTAACACTCTTCAGTATTTGGGTTTCTTGGGCTTTTTCACCAGGTTGTAGATCTCATAGCTCCATCAACATGCTTTCCTGCAGCTTTTCTGATCTGTATATTTTTGATTCGCAGAACTTGTCTGGGTCAATCGCTTGTTTTTTGATAAGCTGGATTATGTTTCCGGAAACATGTTACTTAGGCGAAGTAGATTGTCTTCCACTTGAAGAGGAAGCCGGGAGGGGGGAGTCAGCCTGATAGCATCCTGCTATCCTGGGAGTCCTGGATATTGTCGATTCGATTCTGCTGTCATCGATGCGCCTGGTCATCAATCAAATTTTGTTTATACTTTTCATTGTTTCTTTCCCTGATCATGGACTTTGGATGTACAAAAACCAAGGGTAGCCAATGCGCGTTTCAAGATGACGGTGACCTCCGGTTCATATAAGGCGGAACATTTACAGAACCGGTGACCTTCGGTTCTGTAAGGCGGAACATTTATTCGTTAACCCAGGGTATTGTCAAAGTATGGGTCGTAACCGACCCCCACTCCAATCGCAACTTTTTAAAAAAATTTTCCTGAGGTTTTAAATGTGATTGTTTATTTCCAATGTAACAGTTTTATTTTTATAAAGTGGTAAGACTATAATTGTTTCATTTAATATATAGATTAAAATTTATTAATAAAAATAAGTGTGTTATATTTATTTCTTGACAAACTCTGACCTAATTTTTTCGGGTGTTGCACAAATTTATCATTTTAGAGGATCGCGATATAGCAAAGTTTCAGACATCTGCGTTAAACTATATTAAATTTATTTTATAAACCTAAAATTGATTTAATTTATTTATTAGAAACGCTTAGCATATAATCCCTTCACATATTTAGCAAAACAATTTTGTGGCGCCAGGCGTGAATGGCTGAAGAGTTACTCAATCCAGTAGCTTCTGGATCATCTGCCTCTAGGTGGCCGGCGACGCATTTCCAACGTAACATGTGTCACGCCGCAGAAAAAGGTTGGCCACTCCTGAAATTGTATATTTAATTATATTGGACGTCTTTGTGAGTAGCTTTTAACAATTAAATGTTATTACCATAGAGGCTCCTTGTTGAGCAACCAAAGCAGTCTGTAGGCGTAGTGAAAAACGCCGGTATAAATTGACCAAAATAAAAAAAAAAAAAAAAGTAAAGTGCAGCCATTATCAACCCACTGCAGGGTGGAAGCCTCCTCAACAATTCATGCTGAGGGAAATGGACCATAATCTGCCACGCTGGTCTAGTGCGGGTTGGCAGATTAGTGCGGGCTGGTCTAGTGCGGGTATTCAGCAGGCAGGGGCTTGAACCCCGGTCTACTCAAAGAGCGTGTGCTACTGCACTCCCGCTCCTGACCACTCGGCTACGGAGGCCGTCCAAAATTGACCAAGATATCATATATTAACTTGAATTATACATAAATGGTGGAAACTCAATGTGTACAAAAAAATATAAACAACGGATGTAATTCAAATAGTGCTTTTGGCAATAGAATATTAAGAATACATTATATACAGATTAGACTGAAAACATCGGCTAAGACATTGAAATCCATTATGGTTATTCATGGTAGTCTGACTGTAAAGCAGAAAGATAGTAAAACATTTAATACGAATGTTGATTGACAGTAATCGTACTCCAGTGGGTCATAAAGATTTGAAAGTGATTAATAAGAGCGTTGGTAGACAATTGTTCTGCAGTTGTTGGAGAATATAATTTATTATATCCATCCTTACAGACAACGTTTATGGAGAGAGAGAGAGAAGCTGTTTTTTCTGAGGCTACTGAAAAAACAAGAGAAATCGAAAGCGCCATGTGGACTGATTGTCTCGATTATCTTCACCATCATTAGATGTCACAATGAACATTATAAGAAATATTATTGTAAACCCAAATTGCTCACTCAGAGTATCAATATAACAATTACCATTCCATCTTTTCAATAATGGCTGCGCATTTTTGCTTCCAGGGATTTATTGACTTTTCTAAAGTACTGCTCCTCTTTTTCTTAATGGCAAATTTACATTCCATTTTCTTATTTCTTCCTTCCTAGGCCGGCCTTGGTCCGGTTGTTAGCATGCTCGGCTAAAAGAAGGTAGGGGGTTACTGCGCCTAAGCTGCCCAATTGTGAACTGTGGCGCTGAAAATTCTGTCACGATAAATATGCAATCACTTCTAGTCTGGAACGTCTAAAGAATAAACGAAAATTAATTCATCCTCTGTAGGAATGTAATTGCATACCCCATTACTTTTATGATAATCAGATTCATCGCGATCAATACACCACCGAATATGATAGGCAGAAATACCACCGAACAATCATAAAGAAAAAGAAAACATAACTCAGCAGTGTTTTTCCAATCCTACTTTAAGCTTCTCATTTATATCCGAAAGCACCAGGAAGACTTCTTAAAAAAAGACAACAAAACACAAAGTACAAGAGACATCAGTACTACTAAAAGCATGTAGAAAATCCCGAGTGCAGGAACAAAAAAAAAAAACTTTTCGCACCTTATTAGAATGCGAGGCCTGTTAGCTTTATCTAAGAGCCCTTGTCTAAAATTAAGTCGTTATTTTTTAAACCACGATTACACTTGTTACATTGAAATGTGTAGAGAATGTTTTTCCTGCATTTTTTTCGATAAAGATAGCCTGCATTGCCCGCTGAATAATTTAGTTAAATTCAGAAAGTTCTTTTAAAGGCGTACTGAGGTTTCAAGCCTCGTTACTTTCTAAAAGCGACAGTGTTTCTTTACCAACAAAATGATGTTTATACCCAAAGAGTTTGTTTTTGCTTTTTTTTATACCTGTCACAAGTAATTAGAATTCATTAGCTTGCTTTTTATGCTACTGGAAGTTTTTGTGCAACGTAGACTTTTTTACGATAATGAAACAAATGATAGTAACAACGGAAAGATGCACAGAGAGAGAGAGAGAGAGAGAGAGAGAGAGAGAGAGAGAGAGAGAGAGAGAGAGAGAGAGAGAGAGACCTAATATATGTAAATAAGATATACAGTTTTTAAAGCAAGAAGAAAGAATTTTCCTTAGGGAAGAATGTACGAAAGATTATTTTCAAGTGCTATTCTGAAAAAAAGTATACGTTTTTAATAGAATGCTGCTTATAATTTTCATTTTAAAAGAAGTCAATTATAATAAATGAATTACGCACATATCCGCAAGGCTATGCGCATGCTCTCAGATTAAAACTGATTCGAACTAATCTTCAGCAATAGAAGATGGTCATAAAGTCTTGCGCTGGTTTTAAATTTTAATAACTCAAAGACATACAAATAATGGAACTATTTAGTAAAAATTATATGAAAGTTCAAGTCTTATAAAGTTTTATTCTTAATGCACTTTTTAATTATCACATTTCAACATGGCCGCCATCATTGTTGATTGATTCTGGGTCTCTCAGATCGTGGTTTGTCATGAACTGATCCAATGTCTTTAAAATTTTTCATCCAACTACTTATTGACTTTTTATGCGGTGCATCTTTTTTATAATGAGTAGGACTTTCTTCTCACAGCTATTATTGGTTTAAACTCTGCAAACTAAAGCCCGCAGTTAACTTTTCCTTCAATTGTCGCCATTTGAGGTCTGCAAATAAAAGAGAAATTGATAAAATATAAATACAACAGAAGAAAATTCAGATTTACGTGGATGAAATTATTAAATAAAAAACTTTTAAGACTTGAACTTTCATCTAATTTTTACTAAATGGTTCTATCATTTGTATAACTTTAGTTATTAAATTTTCAAACCCGTGCAGGATTTTATGACCACTGTATTTGCGGGTTTCGTTGTTGCTCACCCGCCATGACTTCATTATTTTGTAGCGTCATGACTGTAATTGCATTCACGTGCGCGTACAAAATTTGCAGTTAGATTTTATTATTATGTTCTCTAGACGTAATTACTCATTCTTTTCTTGACAAGTTAAGATTCGGTAAATATGCACTACGTCATTATTAAAATTCTGGAAATAATGAGTGCGTCAAAGAAGTCTAGGGAGCAGTGATGAATTACGTCCAATTAAAAATGGGAAGTCAAGTACACACAACTTGCATCAGCTTGAGTAAATGACTTTGCCGAGTGACTGGCGCAGTTTTCCACGAAAATATCATTCGGGGTTTGCAAAACCATCAGTTCAATAATATTAACGGTTTCAATCACATTAACGAAGACAGTTAACGAGAATTTTAGTGACGGCTTATTTTTATGTTGGGGAATAATCGAGGGAACGTTTATTTATTTAAATCGAAATTTGGATCGAGTGAAAGAGTGTTGGTCGAGTTACACATCTTTATTTATGTTTCATAAAATATAGAGTAATTTATAGTCCCTTAACGAACACGTAATCAAATGAGAACCTGAAGGGCCATAAATACTTAGTACTTTAAGCGCATTAAATTACTATAAATGTAGGCCTTAATTTTATATTCACAGAAAGCGTCCAAGAAAAGTTTAGCGTGCAGTTATTCATATTCATAAAATTCTTTTAACGTGAACATTATTTACAGTGGATGTCTTAACTGCTAAGCTGTGATTTATGCTTAGAAACAGAAGGGAAAAGGTATGTTTATCCTATAGCTGAAAGGAAGGGGGGTGCGTAGTAAGACGTCATGATCTTTGTTTTAAAATTAAGCCATTCAAGCACATATGTCATAATGACACAGCTTTGTTCTGAGGCTCCCTTATTTAATACGTTCCATTTATTTCCCAGATGATGACATAAATATCTCAGTAATGAATGTAATGAATAACGCAATGGACATCGCACTGGGTAGTTAAACTTAGATATCTCTCTCTCTCTCTCTCTCTGGCCTTCTCCCTCGTTTTCTTTTTCTTTTTCTTTCTTTGCTCTTCGTGTTCTCTTCCTTTCTTTATTTTCTCCTCGTTTTTCTCTGTCTTTCACTCCTTACTTTTCTCTTTCTTGGCTCCCGCTCTTCTCTCTTTTTATTATTTAATTATCTCTCTCTTTCTTTCTTTCTTTTTTCTTTGTTTTTTCTCCTTTTCTCTTTCTCTCTCTTCTTCTGTCCTTCTTTCTGTCTCATATTCTTTCTTCTTTTCTGTAGTTTTCTTTTCTTCCTATTTCTCCTCTCTCCTTTGCATTCCTCATCTTCTACCTCTTTCTCTATCTTTCTTTCTATCTCTTCTAAAATTATTATTTGTCTTGTACGCGTTCCAAACTGACAAATTTGGCCAAGGGTAGCTTGTCATAAGAAGACGAAAAGAAAAAGTAAAGCCAAGAAATGTGCGTCCATCCAAATGGGAGGGTGTTCCTCCGCTGTACTTCCATTAAAAATTAGCGCTCTCTCTAAATAAAAATGTTCTTCAGCAGTCATAAAAAGGGAGTAATTGACATTTATCTCTTTTTAAATGGTGCGAATCATCCCTGCTAGTTGTTCCGCTAGGGCGATTAGATTCATACTGCTGTGTGTATGCAATTCTCCATTTGTCATAATTGTCTCATTACGGTTATTTGCTTTTTAATTTTATTTAGAGAGGCCATGGTCTCGCAGTGCTGGCAAACGTTGTGGTTCAAATTCATCGCTCAATGTCTCCCGCTAACTTTGCGAAAACTTACAAACTAACTACATTTCTGTTTAATGGGCGGTGTGTGGGTTTCATTTAGTTTACAGCTGAGCACCTTCACCCCCCCCCCGAACTCTAGGGATCTCAGCGACCTAAACAAACTCTTTGGCTCCGGCTGCATTCCGGCCATCATAACCGTCAGTCACAGTCGGGTTGACGGTGAATCACGAGCAGGAATGTAACGCGCAAGGAACTAATGGAACTAACGACGAAACTTTAACCCCCAGAGAGACAAGAGGGAGTTTGGGCACTCGGGAGAGAAAATGAACAGCGAATACGCTTGAAAACTAAACGTTGAAATTTGATATAAGAGAACGCACCGTCCTGATTCGTATTTGCACTGATGGTTTTCGTTACAACGGAATGACATCTCTGAATCCGTCAAGTGGTAGGTCACGGTGGAAATATGCGACCTCTGCGAGATTTGTTTTCGCTTGATTCTTTCAACGCCCTCTTGCAATTTAAACTTCCGTGTCAAAACATTGGTGATACGCAACTAGCAGAGTGAAAAATGTATTTGAAAACTATTTTGTATAAACAGGGTCGAACATGATGGGTGAAAGTGCATCATTCAATCCGCAAAAATTCGTAGCAGTTGTCTCTTGTTGTTTTTTTTTTTTTGGCCGCTATTTTACATCGGGAGGAAACGGCCTGGATTCGATTTCGCGAAGACATGATTTATGAGCTTTTTTACACAATTTGGCCGTTAGTGGATTTTGGACAAGGGAAGGTTGTATGTGCCTCTTCCCCACTCCAGAAGCTCGAGATTTTCATCCAGCAAAATAGATGAACCTAGTACCCATCCCCTCCACAGAGGTATATGGACGCATGTCGGTTTTACATTGACGTCACTGTCACTGACTTTAATAATGCATCAGTGCCAGTGACGTCATATGAAACTGACATGTGTCCTCATACTGTTTTTGATGTTCTATATCGGTAGCCAAATTGGTCTCTGTTTTCTATGACATCCTCCTCCCTCCAGAGTAACCTTTCGACCAGCGAACGAAGTACTGCAGCAAGTGTAACTCTCCATTCCTCCTGCAGAAAAGTGACCAAATTGATCCACCATTGTACAAGACGTTGATCTGGCTCTCACAGACGTTCCACTTTGTCTTATAGGTGCTACTCAGGGTTCAAATCAAGACTGCGCTGGCCATTCCAATTTTTGTACATTTATGTCCGTGAATCATTTTCGAAGGTGGCTGGCGGTATGTCATAAAACATCATCCTGTCGAAATAATAGGCGGTCTGTACCAAAAAATTGCCACATCGTGTAGGAAGCTTGGAATTGTCAGCAATGTTAAGGAAGATGTTGGCGTTCATGGTTTCTCGCACAACCACGCCATGGCATTAGAAACAGCCCACACAATCCCACCCCTCCAAAATTCCGTTTTTGCACAATGCACTTCAGCTGCAAACATTATCCATGCACCCTCCACACTCACACCCGTTTTCGGTTTAAACGGTACCAGGGGTTTCCCCATCTCCGCATAGTATACATTGTCGTGAGATATAATACACTGTAAAGGCCAGAGATTTAAAAGTGTATGGATATTGTGATAAGGTATAGCGCCGTATATAATGGGTGTAAATTGCTTGTGTTCTGTAGTCGATTTGCTATTTTGCTGGACGAAAAGCTCAAGTTTTCGGAAAAAGAACGCATGCTACCCACCCCTGAGACCGATTTACTCAGCCACGTTGCGAAAAAGGCGATTATGTCAACTGGGCTATCCACGACGGCTGACGTTTCTTGTTGTTATTGGATTTTTTAGGAGTATTAGCGATTAAGGCCATATTGCTCCGCATATACTGTCTGTAAATTACGTGAAATGAAATGAAAGCCGTCTGATTGGCGAATGGAAAGTATGAAAAATTATTGATTTCTGACACATGTTGTTGGTTAGTAAGTATCACATTTATGTTATTAGAATACTCTTTTAGGAGAAGCAATTTATTGACTATATACTAAAAACACACACACACTGGCTAAAAAATACGAACCTTTATTCGGTATCTAATCGGGCCGCCTTTGTCTAATAACAGCAAGTGTGCAGCGCAGCATTGATTCTCTAAAGGTGTTTTAGTCTGCAGTGTAATTGTAACCATTCTTACAGCAAAATATCGCGCAACTGCGACAAGGTTGAAAGAGGAGCACTTCGTTCCTGAATAGCTCTCTCCAGCGTATTCCACGCATTATCGATAGGACTGAGATCAGGTGAATGTGGGGACCAGGAAAGATGGTAGAAATCTGTGTCGTTCTCCGAACCATTCCTCCACGATTCCGCACTATGCGCTGTTGCGGTGTTATCCTTAAAGTGGCCATCACCTTCGCGATAAAAGTGCAACATTGCAGGGTGCAGTAGATCTGATACAAAATTCAGGTACACCCTGGATAACATTCGACCTTCTGCCATATCAACGGACCCAGTCTGTGCCAACAAAACATTCCCAATACCGTGATAGATGCTTGGGTTATCTTAACAAGGCAAGCAGGGTCCATCGCTTCGTGAGGTTCTATCCACGCTCTCTAACTACCATCAGTGTGCAAAACAAAGTGCACCGTGATTCGTCTGACCCTATGACTTTCTTCTATTGTTGCAGTGTTCAATTACGACGTTCTCAGCACCACTGCAAGAGGATTTTTCTGTGTTTTTCTGAAACAAATGAATAGACAGGCCACTGCCAATACCCAATTTCTTCAATTATCTGCGCATGGTACTGGTTGAAATAGGACAATACTGGATTTCGTTGAATTCAGATGTTATTCACTGCACACTGGATGTCCTATTTTTCGGTACAGCCTTCCTTAGAGTATGACGGTTTTTCTCTTGAAGTATTCTTTTTCTACCACATTTACGGTTTGAGATGAGGAAGAACCGCTTGCTTTCCAGTCATTAAAAATCTTTGAGATGGATGCTTTTGAGAAACTGGTCACCCATATATTTATACATTTTTTTTCTTTAAAATAATGTTAACTTCCACCCTACTGAAGTCACTGGCGGAATTCCAAATTTTAGGGTGTGTAAAGCGGCGAGATAGCAGAGCATGAAGACGACACAAAATTTACACAAATGACAAATTTTTAATGAGCCTCATATAAACAAAATTTGCATATATATATATATACACACTGGCTTTCAAAGAAAGTGCATCACCCCTTAAAATTGTAATTGTCGTCCTAATAACGTAAGTATATGGCAAGTGTCAGGATGGCGAGTTACGTGCAGTTGACACCACGAAAAAAGAGTGCTATCGTTGCTTTAAGTGAGGAAGGAAGGATGTTCTTCCCATCATATTTCTTATAGAGTGTTTTGTAATCAGTCGACAGTGAATAGATTTCTTTCCAAACTCAAGAATACTGGTTTTGCTGATAGGACAAAAGGAACCGGAAGCAAACGAGTCTCTACGTCAAAACAGGACCGCGTTCTTGAAACGCTTATGCCTTAAAAAACTGTATAGCTTCTTCGTCTGAGCTGAAAAGAGAATGGGAAGAACATACAGGAGTGGTAGCAAGTGCAGTAACAGTCAGAAGACGCTGCTTCAAAAATGGACTTGTAGCCCGTCGTCCTAAGAAGAAGCCCCTCCTCGCAAAAATTGAAAAAAGGCCCGGTTAATTTGGTGTAAGGAGCATGTCAAATGGAGCCCCGAGCAGTGGAAGTCAGTTATTTTCTCGGATGTGAAGAATTCAACCTGCATGGCTCTGATGGGAGACAAACGATTCGCCGTAGACGTGGTGAAGAATACCATCCAGACTGTATGGCGTCTACAGTGAAATTCCCTACCAGCCAAATGATATGAGTGCATTTCGTGTCACCTGCAGTTTATAAAAGGTTCCATAAATGCCAGTGGATACCTGGCTATATTGGAAGGCAAATTGCTGCCAAGTAACTGCATTTTTCAGGACGACTCTGTTCCTTGTCGTAGGGCGAAAAGTGCAAGTAGGCACTTCTGTAGTTACTTTAGTTTCATTTCTGCATTAGAGATTCGACACTAATGTGTTTACATTTAGTACAGGTGAAAAAAATGGTTGGAAGAACGGTCCATTACAACTTAGCTGACCAGGAAACAGCCCGGCTGGACCTGAATCCTATAGAGAACTGTTGGCATCGTGTAGAAATTGTATTTGCCAGAAAGAAACCAAAGCCCCTTCGTGAACTTCATAATTGGTGTTTGAAACCACGAACAATCAGTTGATTATCTTCAGAAATTGATCTTGTCAATGGCTCGACGGTGTGCTGCTGTCATCAGGGCCAGAGGCGGCCGTTCAACTAAATATTAGTTTGCACCTGGTGAACTTTTCATTTTGTTTTCAATTTAAAATGATAAAACTGATAAACAAATTCTGATAACATTTCAGCCATAATTGTCGTGTTTAGCAAAATTTTTGTATAAAGGTTGCGAATGCTCATTTTGGAATATTTCGAGAGCACTTGTCAAATATTACTTAGCTTTGCTTTAACTATTAATAAATATCTTTTGTTTATATTTCTATTTGTGACGCTAGTCATTAATGTAATGTAATGTACCATCGAGGAAAAGGGTTAGAAATGTGAAATTCCTAGGTGATGCACTTTTTGTGAACGCCAGTGTATATACAAATTTAAAATTTAAATTTACGTATATAGGAACTATGATACAGGAAAATTCACCATCTCACACACATCATCAACTATTCTCAAATATTGCTCATATGTATGAATAGTTTACGTTGGTATCACAACCCTTCCTTTCCTTTTTCCTTATTGGTAATCTCTCTCGCACAATTAATCAATTCCAATTATTGCTTAGAAAAAGGTTTACAGGTTAACATATATCACTTCCCATCAGTTGTCTCTTACTACAAATCACCAATGTCTATCTATCAAATCAATCACTACATTACATCAGTAGTGTTTACTACAACTCACCCAAGCATCTTTGTTACTTCCCTGTTCTGATACAGGGCAGGCCCCCCTTTCTCTCAACGTTTCTCAATAAAATAATTTTCTTCCTTTCAATCATTAACACATTACCTACATCCTTATCTGTTTTATTATCAACCGTTAACATATTGTTTAGAATAATAATATACGTTACCACATTCTCATCCTACTACGCCAATGTTTTATTCTATTAATAATTTCCTTATAATTTTCTTATTTCTTCTTTACCACTTTAGCATCCTTACATCATTTCATGGTCATTAACTTATTTACAGTCTAACCCAACTTAATAACTTAAATGTACATTACGAAAAAAAAAAAAAAAAAAAGATTTCTTTTGAAAGAACCTATCAAACAATTTCTCACCGAGTTTAGCTTATGAGTCTGTGAGTTCGGGGTTCAATAAAAGTGGAACACACTTACGTTCCGAAATGGCCCCGCTACTTTCAGTTCTTTGGTACTCTGGTTTCCGCCGCTGGAGACAGGCATCTCACATCGGTTTCTAATCCTTCTGGCGGTCTGTCTCTTTTTTGGGGGCTGGTGGACTGGATAATTCTTATCACGTAAATTTCTCGACTCAAGTACTTGCATATCTGGCTCACTCTCGACGGGATCGGACCCTAGACGCATCTGTAGCTTTCTACACATTTTTTACTTCAGAAATACAGCATTAAATTACGTTTCTAGGCATGTCGACCACCCGACGACCGGACTCTATCTTTCCACAGACCTGCATACGCGGCCATTCCTGACGAGCCGGATCTAGACAAATCTGTAGATTCCTGCATGAAATTTCTTCGGAAATACAGCATGTGATTACTTTATATTTCAGAATGTATGTTTCCCACTCGTTCGCACTTCCCAAAAAAGACAACTCTCCGTGTTCTTTCCATAACTCTCTCTCTCGTTATTTTTTTTTTTTTTATTTTCTCTCATATCTCACTATTTCCATACCCCAAACTTAAACTCTAAAACTGCAAATTTAGAAACTCTCCATGCCCTAACCTCCTCTCTGCCAAACCCTTTTTTTTTTCTTCTTCATCCCACTTCCACGAATTCCGAAATCTCTCTCCAAATTGCAACTCTCACAACTCTAACAACTGAACTGAACTCTCTTTTTCTATCCGAATCACATCCGAACCCTTTTCCCTCAGCAGTTTGTACCTCGTTCTACAGGACTCTAGACCAATTCCAATATTCTACTAATTTCTTACCCTTTCCTATATGTTAAAAAAAACTTCCACAGCTCTCTCCTCTCCCTTGTGCCACAAACTAAACCTCTCTTATAATTTCCTTGCTTTCCTGTTTATTTAGCATTTCCGCATTACAACTCTTTTAATGTGTGCCGAGCGCCTCCAAAAATTCCTATTTTCGTGTTTTCACAGTTTGCTAAGATGTTGCCAACTTACCTAAAATCCGCCACACTGGGGCAGTCTTTTTCGAAGCGAACGCCAGACTAGCCTATGCACTCATTCTCTTCCTGTTTTCGAGTTACGGCTTAGATGAAACACTTATTAATTGTTTAATTACCTGATCTGACGGTCCGATTATTCCGCTTCTAGTATCGCTTGTTTGCAAATCACTACTCTTTATCTAGTACGGGCCACTGTTTTTGTTCACTCTTAGTTCACCCTCTTTCCACACATCTGCATTTACAGTACTTGTTACTTCTGGTCTCCATTTCACTGCTGTTTTAATTCACACATTTATAACCTCCCTATTTCTAAATCCAGTATTTTTCCAACCTTAATATTTACCATATTTCAGCTTAATCTTGAAACCTCTATTCTTAATATTCAAACCATATTCAGACTTAATATTCAATCCTTAATAATTCTTATATTCAAACTTAATATTCAAACCTTAATGTTTCTCATGTTCAAATTTAATATTCCAATCTTAATAATTCCCAAATGTTCTCTTCCCTTCATGAATTTATTTCAGAGAAAAATTTGCGTGTGTTCTATGGTCGATTTGTCTATTTTGCTGGGAGAAAAATCCAGTTTCCGGGGGGGGGAGAAATCTTGCTATCTACGCCTGCTTTTTCAAAGTCTGATAGATCACGCGTTTTCCCCATTCTGACTTCAGATTACTGCAGTCAAACAGCCTGTGCAGTCTTTATAATCAACGAGGCAACACGCCATCACCTCACGTCAGAGTTTTCTTTGCATTTATTCTATCAGTGATTTTCTAAATACAAAGGTTCATATTTTTTTGACCAGTGCTGTACAAGCTGAAGCCATTCACTGGAATATTCAATATAAGTTGGATTCACTCCTCAGAATGTTTAGCATGAGCTAGTGTCATTAATGGGGCTGTTCCGCAGTGCAGATATATCAGAGTTCACCTCAGGAACGAGCCTAAGATGAAGTCAACCCCATGAGGGATTTGTATTCATTTTAAAGAGGTAATATTGCATATCAGTTAAACGTTTCTTATCAGAACTTGTTCCCAGTACCTTTTAAAGAAAAGTGAGTGTTGGCTGCTCCTTCTAGCATTTCTGTTGCTTTCCTTCCTCTCTTTTAATTTTGCACCACCTGATTTACCCGAGGGGGAACGTTTAACATTTTGTAAACCATTTTTACCATTATTGCGTGCAAATTCTTTGCATCACACCTAGCCAGGTCTTTTCGGTGTCTCCAGAGATCGCCACACGCATATTTACAAACCAAACTATATTTATGCATCCCTCGTTATTTTTAATTGGGTAGGAATCAAATGCACGTTAATTGCATTTTAATTGCTGCCTTAACTCATAAGCGCAACGTTTCAAATACATATAGATTGAGAAGTCCAATTTTTACCATAGTTCTCTGAGTATCTGGCAAGCAACCAGGGAAATCAAGTTTCGTTCTGCCACGGAATTTTAATAATTCTCTGAAAGGCAGTAGACTGTGTGTTTCTGTATTCTAAATTCGAAAAGTGCTGGTTTAGATTCGCTTAATGCAAATACTGTACATCGAGAAACTAACTCCTTGCTTCGATAGTAAGGGATTGTAAGTGTGTTAAAATCCCCACCTTCCTTCTATCTACTAACACATACCTATTGATTGATGCGAATGTATTCTCAATCTGTAGCCCTCAGGGCTAGTACAGCGGCTACAGCTACTATTATTTCACATTATGCGCAAAAGGTTCGAATCACGTCTCACCGAAAGAAACTTATGTTTTACCACACCAAGACAGAATTACGTAGCAGGTATAATAAAGAATATACAAAATACTTTGCGCCACAGTATTGGTCTGACTGTATCTTACATGGGGGTAAATTTCATATTGAGAAAATTTATTTTTTGCTCTGAAGAAAGGGATCAAAATTCATTCATGAAACGCCAATGTAGTTTATTTATTATTATTTAATCAGTTTAGTACACAACCCCCGAAACAGTTAAAGGACTAGGAGCGTAATAAGGACAGTAGGTAGACTGTTATTTAGATGAATATAAACAGCAACAATTTAATAGATGAACTAAGAAAAAACGACAAATATATTTTAATATTTAACAAATGAAGGACATCAGGTTTCTGTTGATTAGAAGCAATTACAAAATTACATTGAAGAAATTTTTATAAATCATATGAAGAGCTCAGAGCCATTACTAGGCCTATCCAGATTTTTGCCTATATCGGCAAGGGATCGATGTCCTATAGCTCTTATATTTGCCAAACTTGCCAATGTTTATAGAGAGAAAGTGTTGAAGAGGCTAATAGTGTTTGTCGGAAACGAGCACTAGAAGTCAGATCATTGATAGAAGTCAAGTTCTTGAGCTTGTTTCTCCTCAATTGGATGGGGTGGGAGTTGCAATTCGCTGTTCTTTGATGCTGGCGACCAACACCTTGTAACACGTTGGGTCAGTCCATTCTTAGGGTCAATATAATGCAGATGTTTGAGGATATAATGAGCTGTATCCAGGGTGTAGAATCCAAGGTGGTGTACAGCTTTTACCTTTGAGATGGTGGGAGATCTTTCTCACCATCTGACTCCAATACTTGAGGTAGTTAAGAGGAAGAGCAGAGAACCAAATGACAGGAGCGTCAGGCATCTAGCAATAGGCATTTCACTGCACATAATTAATGATAAAATTAGTATTGGAAATCCCAATCAGCTCTTGAAGACCACACATGGCTGCGTATATTTTATCTTTCGTGGTTTTAAAGCGCTGTGAAAAGGTAAGATTCCATTCCAGAAAAGGCTGATATCTTTATGAACACTGGCTTTCGCGGTGTCACTACTATTGAACGAAACTTGTAAGCTGTTTTTAAACCTTATCTTAGTAAAGATAATCTGTAACGATTTTTCTTGATTAATTTCCAAATAGATAGAAAAAAAGTTTTCAATAACGACATCATTTGTGGAGTGACTTCTGCAATAGCGCCATTGAGTCTGGAGTCCCCAGACATAAGGAAAATTATTTTTAAACTATCTGTATAACATTAAGAAAATGGCTGGAGTACAGCAGCAGAGGGAGGAGAGGATCCCCATCCGTTTCTCGAGGCACGCCTCTAGTGAGAGTAAACGTTGAAATAAATTCCCTCTTCAAAGCTAAATTCGGTTTGTAAAGTGTACCGACTTACGGTGACGTTTCCGGCTATGCGTTCCTATGCGATTCACATTCCTTTAGACGTTACCTACCTCCCCCTAAACGTTTGTACCAATATTTTTGAGACACCCTGTATATAGCGTTTTCAGCTTCTCTAAAGGTCAGATAGTGCGGGAGGAAGCTGCTTAATGCTTTATTTCTTATATTTTCATTACTACGTCAACTCTGCCGTGTTCTGAAACCGAAGTTTCTATAAAAGAACTAATGCAAAATGTCAGGATAAAGGAATTCAACTACAATCATGAAAACCCGTGAACTGAATACCGGTTGTTAAAAAAGTTCTAATAAGGTAGTGAAAAGTTCATTCCAAACTTTCTTTAGTTGGACGAGAGCTTGAAAATTGGATGCCAAGACCTTCTGCTCGTTGCCTTGAGAATTTCATAACTGTTGAGACTACAGAATATTATTCATTGAAATGTCTCAAAGAGCTCACACAAAGTACTTAGAAAAGTAAAGATTCAAAAAAATCCTTTTTAGTGAATATCAGAACAAAGCAGAAGCAGCAAATCAACATCGCGTTGTCTTATCTGTCTGTCTGTACGCATGTAACATAAGCCGTCTGATTGATCAAATTTTACTCTGAAATTTGATAATCGAGAGCGGTAATAAAATTTATACATCGAGTTGAATTTTCGTTTCTATTGAGTAATTTGGACTAACACTTTCACGTGTACATTTTTATCCAATTAAATGCAGTTATTTTACATACGTCATATGCGGCGATGTCTGTAAAGTATTTTATTGTAGGAACAGAAAGTTACAGTTTTGATGATAAGCAATTAATGTGCTGCGTATCCAAACGTTAGGCTTCTGCTGGTACTTTTAAGGGGTGGTTACCATCACCTCTTAAACGTACCCTTTAATACTTTCACAGTACTGACCTTTCAAGTTTAATCCTGCAGGAAATTCTCCTTATCCCGCTACGAAATTTCCCTCCAACCACTTAGCTAACACTCTTCGATACGCAACTCAATTTCTTTCGCTTGCAAGGCGAGCTCTCCTTACGATATTGAGAGTATCGAAATTCTTAACGTATCGTGTTAGGTTCACTGCTTTCATCCCTCCCTCATCTGCACGTTCTACCTCTTAATTTGTGTTATTTAATGCTTACTGCTCGATTCTAAGTTTTTGCCATGTTGAGAAGTGCGAGTGTCATTAGCGATCATTAATTCTTCGTTTTGATGTTTCCCCTTTTGCCCTTCAATATGACTTCTGAGCTCCACCTTCATACTTCAATTTCCCATGTTTCAGCGCTTTCTACTTTCCAATTTTTCCTCGGTCCAAGTTTGGTAATGTTCAAGCTAACATTTCGTAGTGCAGTATGAAATGAAGCATTGATCCTTCTTCACCTCCTCCCCTGTCATTAAAGGTTTTCGGTAACCGTTGGCAAATAAATCACTAGTAATAACAACTGGGAAACTTCCTCAGCAAAATTTAAAATATTGCTTGCGTGAGCATTAGCTCCCCATTCTCTCTCTCTCTCTCTCTCTCCCTCTTCTGGCTTTCCCGCGTTTCTAGTTTCAACAGGGCAATAAGACTTTCCTTTCCTTCCCCCATCCCTCGATTTGAAAGGAAGAAAGTACTTTATTTGAAACTTTAATTTCTTTATCAACATTTCCAAATCTTATCACTTGAAAAGTAAATAGCATGACTTTGCTTTTCTCCCACAGCATTTCTTTCCGTTCTGTCTAATTAGACAGCTTGTACTTTCTATAAGCTCTTTCTGTTCTGTTTTCAGAATATTCACAAAATGTTAAGTCATTTATGACGTCAGGAGATTTGCATTTTTCAAATTAATAAGTGCCCTATTCTTCCAGCAAGTTTGTTTGTTGCTTTTTGAGGCAAAGTAACTAAGGTTATGAGGCGTCGGGGAAAACTTCCAGCCCTAAACCTACTAACGCAGCCATAACAATTTTCCCATCTTTATAGGGTTCCAACCCAGTCCTTTTCTGCAGAACATCGATCATTACCACCGTGTTACCCGCGAGGGTAACACGGTGCTGAATTATGGTGGAAATGTGGAAATCCTGGCAGTTATTGGAAGAACCAGAGTAATAGCAAGTACTTGAATTAATTGCTTATCGATTTCATGCAGAAATATTGGCATATTCCCAGTGTTCAATGGAAACAGAGTGATAAATACTTTATAAAGGACTGTAAATTACGCTAATAAATTAGAGCAATAGTTCGATATCAGGATGTGTTAATATATTTATCCCCCTGATATTAGTTAGGTCCGAGTAGCAATTAATGATATTGCGGATACAGGCTGTGCATATGATTGGAGCAATCAAATATGAAAAACACCTTCGAAAATCTTTGGTGTTTTAAAATATATAAACGTTTTGAACGAAATTTCGAAATTTAAAATTTTTTTTGCTCACGACAAAAAAACTTAAAAAATAGTTCCATAGCTTTACATAAAAATACTAAAAAAGAACTTGGTTCTAAATTAAATTAGTTATTTAACGTATAAGCACATCTTAAATATTATCCAAGGATATCAGGTAATAAAACTGGCACAGGCTGCTTCAAGTTCAGAGTCTTAAAAATGATCTTCACTGTAGATGTAACTAAATTTACAAGATAAACGATTTCAGAGTAGATTTCTGTGCATGGAATTGGTGACAAATTGAAACTTTGCTGGGCTAAGTGAAAAAATTATTGGCGGAACTTATGAATGACAAAATAGAGGATGAGGGGTTAGCCTGCGGGACCGAATAGAAGTGCGTCTGTGGCAATGTTCATGAGTTTCGTAAGTCAGTCTTTTTAAAAGCTACCTTCCAAAAACTGTCCGGACACGCCTGTTTTCATAGCCCAGTGAATCTTTCCTGATAAACAAGTGACTCAGATCAGTCTATAAAAGGCATGTGAACCACACAAGTTAGTTGTTCCCATCATGGCACGTAGAGGCGAACTCATTGATTTCAAGAGGGATGTTTTGTTAGGAGAGCGGCGACGCGAAAGGAAAATATCATTAACCGCAATCAGCGATTTCGCCTTGCATGGTGCAATGAAAGCTGTAATTGATTCATAGATCCGTGAAAGTCGGTTCTACGGAGTGGAAAATCTGCTGTGCCCTATTCCCATCATTTGGGGGGGGGGTATGTTAGTATTCGTGTTCATGTGTGTGTTAAGTGACAAAGCAGCTAAGGCTATGAGGCGTCAGCATATTATATCTATGATTGGTCCCAGAATCCAAACTATCCTAAACTCACAAAACCTTTCATCCAGCTCGCAGTATGGCTTCAAGAAAGGATCCTCTGCGGAAGATGCCATTGCAGCCCTTGTAAAACACTGTACACATTCCACAGCAGTCTACGAGATGGCCATCTTTGTGGTTTTGGGGGTGTGCCTTTGATACCCTTTGGTGGGAGAGTTCCCTCAGGTCCCTTAGACTGGTAAACTGCAATCAATATCTTTACAAAGTCATAAGATCCTACTTCAGTAACATATCAATTCAGGTCACTGCCCAACACCTGACATATTCAAAATTTATAAACAGAGGTTGTCCACAGGGGTCAGTGCTAGGACCACTCCTTTGGAACTCCGTACTTGACCAGTGGCTCACCAGAAGCTTTGACAACTTCGTAAATTTCGCTTATGCAGACGACTTAGTTATTTGCATTGCAGGAAGATCCAGGAGAACCCTTGAGGATCGAGCAAAGATTGTCCTGGATGGCCTAGTAAACTGGACCCTCACAAATAAATTAAAAATATCAAACACAAAAACAAAGCTAATGATCTTCAAAAACATGTTGGATAACCGCAGACTCCCCAAAGTCCTTATTCACGGGAAGCAAATTTCATATGTGGCACAAACTAAACGCCTTCGCATAATATTGGACGACAGTCTCAGTTTCCAACCACACGTGAACAGTTTAGCAAGCAAAACCAAAACCTTCACTGCAGCCGTCATCAGGATCTCCCGTTCGGACTGGGGACTCACCAAAAGAACCCTATCTCTCTACTATAAAGCTGTGTTCTTGCCAATTGATTCATATGCTGCTGGGGTCTGGTTCCATAGAGTCACTAACAGTAAAATCCGGGCCAAACTCCTTTCCATGCAAAGAACTATGCTGCTTGCGACACACTGAGTACCAAGAGCAACAACTAATGCACTGCAGGTTCTATCTGGGGGCCCTTTCCCTGGACCTATATATAGCTTATAGAGATTTCATCTACAAACATAAAAAGGCCTACCAACCTCACTCCTTGAAATAGACAGAAAAAAATAAACCTCTGGAATAAACTCCTCTCCCTTTGGCAGGTTAGATGGGATGAAAGTCCCACTGGAGAGGTCACCAGACTTTTTATCCCGGATGTCACCTTTACCATGAATGAGCTACATTGTAATTGGTTCTACCCATCCATGAGTACCTCCTAACAGGATATGACGCTCTTAAAGCGAAACTGTTCCCAATTCGAACTGGCGACAAATACTCATTGCTCCTGTGGGAAGAGGAATCCTGGAACCACATCCTATTGTCCTGCCCCAACTACGAAGAACAACGGACAACACTTAAACATAAGGTTCAGAACATCTCAGAAGTCAATCTTAAAGACTTAATTGAAAATGAGACTAACTTTCAAGCCCTTAAAATCTTCACCAACGACGTCTTCAGCAGAAGAATGCAGTTGCTTCACCACACTGGATAATTCAAAGAGCTTCTTTGAATTATCCTGTGTGGTGAATTCTTGCTGGGCTGTTCCCTGTGTCACCTACCAGTTATCCTGGACTTGAATTCTTTTGATCTCTGAGGTTGCTCAGAGATGTCAACCACTGGTGATTTTTTTTATTTTATTATATTTATTTATTATTATTAATTTATATATTATTTTATTTTTATTATTTATTATTTTTTTATTATTATTTTATTTTTATTATTTATTATTTTTTTTATTATTATTTTATTTTATTTTACTTATTATTTATTTTTATTTCATTTTTTCCCTGCTGGTACTCAGGACTGGGTATCGGGCATCCTGAGTACGGGATTGCTGGCATCCACTGGTATTGCACTACCTCCAGTGGATGCAGGATTTTAGTTCACTACCGAAGCGCAGATAGTAGATTATGTCCGGCTCCACGTGCCATGGAACGGGCATCAGGCAGCAGTTGCTCAGGTGTTGGCTGCTCACATTTCAGGCCCTGATTACACAGATTCTGCAGTCAAGATAGAGACAATTTTCGGAGATGGACCCAGGTCCTGGAGCCGCTACAAACAGGCCACATACATACATACCAAACTTACAAACTATGTTCCTATTGATTGGCCATGGTTCGATTAATGAAAAGTTGCACGATTTAGGAATCACTGAAAGATCTAGTTGCCATTGTGGCAAAAGGGAATCGTGGGAACATATTATGTACAACTGTGAAGAGTATAGCGATCTAAAAGTTGAATTGGTATCTCGAGTAATCTCAATCTCATGGCAAAAGGCTGTGAGACATTTCTACTGTGGGGAGATGCTCCCCACAATTCATTCAATTGACGGCGACCTCTGTAGGTTTGCGAAGGATCGGAGGTACCGAAGACAGATCCTTAACAACCTGACCCTGGCCAGGCAAAGTGCACATTAATAAGGGCAGCATAATAATGCTCAATATACTGTAAATAATGTTCAAAGCACGATGTCTTTATGAATGTGTTGTAAATAAAGTCAAGAATATCTTTATGAATATAAATATTAATATAAATATACGTAATATAATTGTAAATATGAATATCTTTATTAATTCATTGTAAATACTGTCAAAAGCATAATATCCTGTAAATAATCTGACACTGATTCTATTGTTGGCTCTGGGAGATGAGCCCGAACTTCGATGTGGGCCCCGTCTCCCCAAGGCTATTGTCCACCAGCCAATGTAAAACCCCTGGCATTACTGCTGTGAAGGGTCTATTGTATATACCACGTTTGTATACAATAAAGATTATATATATATACTTGATAAACAGTAAAACTTCTTGGCTTTCTAGGCCTTCGCAACTGCTATATTAGTTAAGTAAAAGACTCTTCTGCATCTAGAAGCCTTGGATTGGTAATGTGGTATGGCGTAGTGCCATCCGTAGCCGAGTGGTCAGGAGCGGGACTGCAGTAGCACACGCTCTTTGAGTAGACCGGAGTTCAAGCCCCTGGCTGCTGAATACAGTCGATCTGCCAACCCGCAATGGACAAGCGTGGCAGATTATGGTCAATTTCCCTCAGCATCAATTGTTGAGGAGGCAGTGGGTTGATAATGGCTGCACTTTACCTTTTTTTTTACCTAAAATTCTGTGATCATTCTGAAAGGCTTTACTTAAGTGGAGTCTGCTGTATCCAATGCAACTCCAGCTCTTTGTGCAGTTCGGGATTCTACAGAGTTCAAGCTCCTTGTACTGGCAGTTCCATCTTTGCAGGGCCTTGGATGCCTTAACCTGGACTTGAAATCATCAGGAGAACCAGCATAGGCAGAGTTTTTCATTTTGATTTCTGCTTGGGATGAATACAATCGTCATTATCCTGATGGATAATTACATAAAGAATCTTTTTAATAGTGGGTGCCCAAGACAAAGTATCCTGATCCTGTGCCGGTCTGACCGAAGCAAATACCTCTCCAGGTGGAATCTTATCGTTCAACAGCTTATAAATAAGTCCCCAGGGATCAGCATTTCCCTAAGTACTCATTAAGTTTTCCCAAGAGGCTTTCTTCTGTTTAGAAATCTCCTGATTATATTTACTTCTTGCCTGTTTATACCTATTCTGTAACACAGTTATCTCTAGGGTAACTCAATCTCTAGTTATTTCTAGGGTAACGCGATCTATCTCTTTTCGCTCTTTGATACTCTCGCCTTGATTGTCTGGTCGACGATTTCAACTGAGATAGAACAGGGAACCACCAAGGTATATGATAAGGTTTTCTTTTTCTATAATGCATTGACATTTTACAGGCAGTTAGGATTTTTGTTTGTTCAAAATCTACCTGATCATCGGCAGGGAACTCTATGAAATCTCTGATTTCATAGAGTTCCCTGCCGATGATTTCATAGAGTTTAGCAGCTATTCCTGTGTAAAAAGCTCTCTACGGTAGCCATCAAAGATCTGCCATTTTGCATTTTTCGTATAAAATCTATGGACATCTGTAGAATCTAATCTTGATCGCATGACATCACCTACCAAATGAAATTTTATAACATTGTGGTCACAAGTCGACCGGTTTGTATGCAAATTCCAATTGCTGAGTCTGGGAGCAACACTTGCAGTTGTCAGAGTGACATCAATATACGAGTGACCTAATGGCGTCACACAAGTTGGAGGATGACCTGATGTGTTCAAGATAGTTAATCAATGAGACAGAATAATATCTTCCAGCAATTCACCTTTTTCATTTGTATGAGCACTGTTCCAGAGTGCAGATTCAGCATTAGCATCCATCATTATGATAACGCGTTTGTCTTTAAGTGATCGCAAAGTTGTATCAAGATAATCTGAAAAAGGCTGTATAGAATCCCATATTGAGAACACTGGCAGTGCAGGGAAACTATATATATATATATATATATGGCCGAACCAACCCTCCAAACAAACACACACAGCATGTGTAGTACAAAGACTAGAAATTTTTGTAACAGTTAAAGTTGGGTCCAAAATGTCAATTGCAGCCCAGATTCTACATTGAGCATTTCTGCCAGTTCGAACTGTAGTGGGATTAGACTGGATAATGTGATAACGGATGGGAAGCCCCTTATAAGAATAAGGCTCCTGTAGAACAAGGAATTGGATTGAGTGCTCCTGGGGGATCTTAGTCAGATCATTTGTTACTGCTTTACACCGCTGAAAATTTAATTGTAAAAATTTAAGATTTAAATTTTGTATACTTCCTAAATTATTACTTGTAGATGTTCTTTTATCCATAAAAGGTCTTGGAACGAATCGTTTCAATGGCGTTTAGATATTCTTGTCATTTTGGGTCCTTAAAAGAATGTGCACAGTTTCTTTTTCTTTTCCTACAATTTGGACACTAGAACGATTTATCTTTGTTCGAGCAATCAGCAAGATTGCCCTGTATTTCCACAATGCCCACATGTTTGTGATTCTTGAGTAGCTACTTTAGCCGAATGACCATATTCCAGGCATTCAAAACACCTGGAAACAATTGTGTAGTCGTTAACTGTATGAGATGTCCAAACAAAATAAATCCTACGTTCTGTTACAAAAATCTTACGGATTGTACCTGTAACTTCAAGAATCCAGTTCACGCTGGATTTATTAGGTTTAGGCTTCGTTGAGAATCGTGGTTTAACCTGATCACTAATATCCTCGAGTGTAAAACACAGTCCTTCAAATTCATCAACCTTGTTAACAGGAGAGATTGCTTCTACAGGGATGGGATACACTTAAATAGAAAGGGTGCAAGAATATTTGCCGATGCTATCGAGGCAGTGTTAGGTGGGTCGGAAAACTGCTAGTTTGGGGGGATACAAAGACTAATAGTTTAACAGTAACCGCAGGCAGAGGTGAAGGTGATTCTTGCACAACTTCTATTAGAATAAGAAGCGACTTGGAGCGAGGGGTGTTGGTGGTTTCAGGGACGGATGGCAGTCATCATGGAATAGTTGGGTATATGGGATGTGTTAGGGTAACAAGGAATAGGCATAGGAGCATGTATGCTTGCATGTATACCAATGCTAGAAGTATAGTAAATAAATTTGATGAATTTGAAGTGTTGGTCAAGACATCAAAGGCGGATATTGTTGGGATAGCAGAGACGTGGTGTCACAAAGATATAAGGAATGCAGAACTGGAATTTGGGGAGTACAATGTGTACAGAAAGGATAGACAGGACAGAAAGGGAGGGGGTGTTATGCTGTTAATTAAAAAAAAACATAAAATCAAAGGAAGTGCACCCAGTTAATATAGATGAACAGTGCTCTGTTGAGTCAGTTTGGTGTGAGATAAGCACTGCGAAAGGAAAAATAAGAGTAGGAGTGTGTTATAGGCCTAATGACTTGAATGAGTACAATGAACAAGTGTACAGAGAAATAGAGTGGGCCAGTAAATCAGGATGTCTTATAATGGGGGATTTTAACTTCCCAGATATTAACTGGAACTTGTGGGTTGGTCACTCACACACTAGTCAGACTTTTGTGGATTTATTGGATGATTGTTTTCTGCAGCAGCATGTTCGAGAGGCAACCAGAGAAAGTAACACTCTTGATCTGGTTATCAGCAGTGATCATTCGTGTATTAAGAATTTGCAGATAAAGGAACCACTAGGTGGCAGTGATCACAGTGTGCTGAAGTGGGATTTACTCAAAGAGGTAACTACCGTCAGGGGTAAAGGAAAGGGTTTTTGCTTCCGTAAAGGGGAGTACAGTGGTCTCAGACAGTTTTTAAATTCTGTACAGTGGGATCAACTGACGATGTTACAAACAGTAAATTCTAAGTGGGAAGCATTCAAAGAATTAATCGTGGAAGCTACTAGACTTTATATACCGATTAAGAAATATCGTTCAAGGTTTAGGCCTAAATGGTTATCAAATGAACTAATGAGACTCGTGACAGAGAAGAAAAATGCATGGGATGCATATAAATTATCAGGTGACGCAGAAGCCTGTGGCAGATATAAGCTAGTCTGTAATCAGGTCACAAAGGAGGTTCGGCAGGCGAGGGCGGATTACGAGAAATCTTTGGCAAAAGATGCTAAGAAAAACAGCAAGGATTTCTTTACTTATATAAACTCTAAAAGGAAGGGGATGAATATGATTGGTCCACTTGACATCGATGGTTCGACTGTTGATGATCCTGCTCAGATAGTAAACAAACTGAATGAGTATTTTGCATCTACATTCACACGTGAGGAATTATTACAATTTGAAAATGGAAGAAGGTTATCAAATTGTAGCAGTGTGCTTAATGATTTTGTAATAACTGAGAGCAAAGTGGAGGAGAAATTGTTGAAGTTAAACATAAGAAAGGCACCTGGGGTGGATGGGATCTATCCAGTTATTTTAAAGGAGGCGGCAAAGCAACTAAGCAAACCCTTAGCCATAATTATGAGAGCATCCTTGGACTCAGGGGAGGTTCCCACGGACTGGAGATGTGCAAATGTGTCCCCAATTCACAAAGGTGGATCGAAGGGTGACACGAGTAATTACAGACCAGTTAGTTTAACTTCTGTTCCGGGTAAAATAATGGAGTCGCTGGTTAAAGATGCATTGCAGGATCATCTAGACAAGACTGCAGCAATAATTCAAACACAGCATGGGTTTGTTAAGGGAAAGTCTTGTCTGACAAATTTGATTGGTTATTATGATGTGGTCACAAAGGAACTGGATGCAAAAAATAATTTTGATATCATATACTTGGATTTCAGGAAAGCTTTTGACACTGTTGCGCATGGAAGACTACTGTACAAATTGGAGCAGAATGGTATTAAGGGTAAGTTGCTACAATGGATAAAAGGATGGTTAAGTGGGAGAAGACAGAGGGTGGTAATCAATGGGTGCTGCTCTTCGTGGACTAATGTTATTAGTGGAGTCCCACAGGGTTCGGTGTTGGGTCCACTGTTGTTTTGTGTATTTATCAATGATATTGATGAAGGTATATCAGGCTTAATGTCGAAGTTTGCAGATGACACAAAGGTTGGCAGGGTTGTTAATGACAGTAATGGCAGTGTGCTACTGCAACAGGATCTAGATAATTTGGGCAGATGGGCTAAGAAGTGGCAACTGAAGTTCAACCTTGACAAATGCAAAGTACTGCATATGGGTAGAAGTAACCCCAGAGAAACGTACCAACTGTGTGGTACTACACTTAAGGTGGTAGAAAATGAAAAAGACCTGGGAGTAATTGTGCAGTCAGATATGAAGTTTTCTGAGCAGTGCAGACAGGCTGCCAGGGCAGGTCATGGGGTTTTGTCAATGTTATATAGAAATTTTGCTAGCAGGGAAAAGGAGGTGGTTGTCCCTCTGTATAAGGCAATGGTCAGGCCACGCCTTGAGTACTGCGTACAGGTCTGGAGGCCTCATTTTAGGAAGGATGTAGATTTGCTTGAGCGTGTACAGAGAAGAGCAACACGATTGGTGAGGGGAATGAAGGGATTCTCTTACCAAAAGAGGCTTAAGTTCTGCAAATTGCAGTGGCTGGAGACTAGGCACCTGCGCGGTGATGTGATTGAGGTCTATAAGGCCTTGAATGGGTTGAGCACGCTGAATTCTGATGGGATCCTTCCACTTGTTCAGATTACCAACCTACGGGGACATAAGTTCAAATTAAGAAAGGACAGATGTAGAATAGATGTGCGGAAATTTGCCTTTAGCCAGCGGGTGGTTAATTGCTGGAACAAACTTCCATCTGTTGTTGTGGAAGTTGATAGGTTAAATAAATTTAAGGAGGAACTGGACAGGCATTTGGAGGGAATGGTGTGATTTTTTTTTTTTTTTTGGCTGATGCTGCATAAGCTCCTACACTTGCTTTCTTGCATCATGTGCCACTACTACTACTACTACCTTGACATCTTTATGAATATCGTATATCACTACAGTTGGGCGGAATTTCATGGGTATTTCAGGCTCAAGCCCACATTCTTGTAATCTAGTACAGTTTTTAATCTTTTCCAAGTCTTGAGATGTTGCTCTCTCAATCAAAACTCCATTTGTCCGAATTTTACGCATGTACTTAATCTTTACATCTTTAATATCAGTAGAGACGACTTAAAGTTTATAATAAAGAGAAAAACAGTTATGTTTCTATAACCGTTATATCCGTTTTAAATATGTCTATAATATATTTAAAACGGATCGTTTTAATTTGGATAGAATAGAACAAGTGACAGTTTTTTTTTTGTTTTTCTGTGAAAAGATGATCAAAGAAATAACTGAAATTTCTTTCAAGTACTGTTGGACTGTTGCTTTTGGCTGCGTGATGAATCTCCGAATATGAAATTAGCTTCTAAATGAAATTTTGCCGTTTAATAACAAAATTGTACTTTCTTTCAATATATTTTCGAAAACAGTCATGATAGGCAGCTTTTTTTTCACTAAAGCGAAAGATAGAGTAGACACACATTGGCTAAGTAGAACAGCAATTTCCGTAAGTACCTAAGAAAGGTGGAAGAATTTTTAATACAGATTAGCAGCACTGAGAGGCTTACCTTTTGATAATCCTCGATACTGGAAGTGGTAATGTTGGAAAAACACGGAACGGAAATTGGTTTTAGCTATAAATAGAAAGACAAATGGAATAAAAAAAAAAACAGCTTAGGTATTCTTTTAAAGAAGAGAGAAAAAAGGATTAAAAATAGTAGGCCTGACGTAACCGAGGTCAGGAGCGTGAGTGCAGTAGCATGCGCTTTTTGAGTGGACCGGGGTTCAAGTCCGTGACTGTTAAATACGATTAACATTTGGATCGATGATTTATTGTAAACTCCACTGACCTGGTGGTAGTGCCAGAGTATAAACAAGAACATTATTTTAAAGTATTTTAGGAGACCTACTACTTCCAAGGGTTAGTAGCAGATAATGAACTTTCTTCAACAATACTAGAAATTCTTGTTGGCTAAATTTTATATTGAATCGACTTAGAAAACTGTTTGGTTGCACATTATAATCGAAGAACTGAATTTGCCAAATATTCCCAACCAACCACCTAAATATTTGAGGGAATCTAATGTCCACTTTTGTAAAATTTATGTAAAACTTTATTTTCAGAATTATTCATCTTGACCTTGTATCATCAGTTACAGATTTATCTGATTAATGGCATGGCTTTGGTCTCTTAAGGTGAGCTCCGCAGTGATATTTGCATTTTTGACATTGCAGCTAACTTGGAAGATAATTGGCCAAGAAAGCACGCCATTGTGCACATCGAAACTGCGTTTCAAGATAAAGCACAGTGCGATGTCTTTTATTTAGACATCAAAGGTGCTTTCGATAACATTGATCACAAAAAAAGCCATTGAAATACTAAAAAACCATCTCCATCAGACATCTCCTGTTCCCCACTAATATCGATAATATTCTCGTCACAACCACAACAGGCATTCCTCAAGGAGGTGTTTTTATCAAGTATCTCTACAACTACTTCTGCATGAAAATCCAAATCTGCTGGCTGATGCCGATGATTTAAAGTTATTTATTGTTTCCAAAGCCTGTGATGACATTTGCAAGGTTAGCCACGATGCGAATTTACAGATGTGCGGAATCAACAAGTATCTGAAGAATCCCAATCTGACTATAAATGCTAACAAATCTGCTCAAATAACTTATTCCGTACAAAAACAACCAACCCGCATAGAAATTAAAATTGCAGATCTTTCAATTCCAAATGTATATGCTCACAAAGACCTAGTAGTTGTTTTTGACAAAAATCTTTCCTTTAATAATTCTCACTATGTATATGTTGCTAAAATAATTCAAAAAGCAAAATGGCTAATCAAGCAAGAAACAGCAGCGATTCAAGATAGAAAAAGTCATAAACCATGTTCAGAGATGCATTTTTCCCATTCTGTCTTATGCCTCCGAAATCTGGTCTGGTGCTCCTCAAGTTACGGTCAAGAAATTCCTTGCCCTAGAGTATTGGGTTCTTAGATGGCTGAACAGTAAATTTCGTTTTCCCCATACAATATCCAAGCAACAGCTTTATAAAAACTTAAAAACAAAGCCTCTGCAACAGATGATCAACGAGTCTGGAGTCATGCTTCTTGCAAAGTTAATTACCTCTGCAACCGATTCCCCAAACTTAGTCAACATAATAGCTCCCACCAACAGAGAAAATTCAAGAAACCAACAACAATTCAAATGCAAACTCTCCAGACTCAAAAAAATAGACAGGATATTCCTCAATGAATCCGTTCACCTCATAAATTATCACAACGTTGATTGCAAGAGGTTGCTCAACTCTGAAGCCTACAGGAGTCTCATTTCCAATCAAATTATGATAAATAAAAACCGCAGCCTGCCTACAACCCAGTAAATTCACCTGAGAGTCAAATGTCATGTTCTGCAATGTTTTTTTATCATTATAATTCCTGTTCATTGTTAATGTATACAGTAGAACCTGGATAAGCAGTTTTTCGAAGGACTCGAAGTTTAGAACTTCTTACGCTGGAAAACTTCTTAGAAGAGAAAATGACCTAAGAGTATGAAATAACAACTACACAAATGAAAAGATACATAAGTTAAAGATCATTTTTAAGTACTATTTCAGAATTTATAATTATTTTACTCTGCCTATGAGAAACATTTTTAAACTGAGGATTTCTAATTGCTTAATATTCTGTTCATTAAACTCATTACCAAATACTCATACCTTAGAATGTAACTCACACCCTTCTAGCCAATGGCTGTGCGGGGGTGTCTCCTCAACAGAGAAATAAATTGATAATAATTACCAAGTCGGAGGTGACCTCCTTTGGAGTTTCAACACACCTTAAAAAGTAAGTTACAATTACAATAAGACAGAGCAACAATCCACTAAGTAATTCAAAACTGTTTAGAAAAATGAGAACTTAATAGCAAATATTTCACTGTGCTTCACATGGTCGAAGCCATCCAATTATAGATATCGATGAAAACAATTGCAATATATCACTTCCATTTAATATCAAAATGCTAAAACGGTTTTAGCTGCAATATATCACTTCCATTTAATATCGAAATGTTTATGCTAAAACGGTTTTAGTGCTGAACGCTTCAGACTACGGAAAATTCACTAATCGGACAAGTTATCGACAATCGAACAAGGCATCGTTTTTGTGATATTGTGAATCATGGGGGCCAGCAGGATATTTTGCAAGGTGGTGCATGTGGGAATAAATTTTTTGTTCACCAAATTTTCGAATACATGCAATATTTTAATTAAGTGAAGTTTGGCTGATTTACGTGTACAATTGAGCCAACGTTCCTTGATCAGTGGGAGAAAGTACTTTTGTATTTTGAAAGAAAGAATTTGTATTGTTTTTAATGTTTCTATAAATTAGTAGAGTAAATCCTAGCGTAGTGCTGTGATGAGTTTGCTGTATTTGCAATAATTGAATATTTATTTTTATTAGTTGTGTGCCACCACCATGTTATTTATCAGCAGCGTTGCAAATTTTTCCTGACCATGGCTATCATGTTACTGTAATTCCCTTATTAAAGTCCATTTGCTGCCTGAACGGTGCGAGATTAATCTAAACATCCATTACCTTCTGAGAACAAGCGTTATTTTAAGAAACTATTTTAATAAACAACAGTACTGCATGTACCACGTTATGAGACTATCAGCAAATCGAATTTCAAAAGAACAAGATTACTAACAGATTAGAATATCAAGGAAGACGATAAAAATTGAAACAGATTTTGAAGATAACTCCACTCACTGAAGATAACGGTCAAAAGAGGTGTCCAAGTTTTATTCGAAGACTATGGTCCGAACAGATTGAATATACGTTCTTAACTTTTCTGAATATGGACCATGGTGTCCTGAGTTAGTAGCTAAGGAGTAATATTGAACATATCGGTTTCATACAAGGTGGAGCTCCGTCATATTTTCCAGACTTAGTAAAGGGTTCCTTAGCTGGGAACTTTCGTTATCATTGTCACCTTACATCCCCGATGTCGCACCATATGATTCTGGCTTTGAAATTTTCTGAAGGTAGGAGTCGCAAGCTGCAATCTCGCTCATGAAGTTAAGAATACCCATAAAAACTTTCTTTCAATGCAGCAGAGCTTATCTGCTGAAGCAGTGATAAGTTCTTATCACTGCTTCAGCAGACCAGTGCAAGTAAGATTTTCACTGCTAATCGTAATCCAAGTCCATAACAACTAGGCTGCTAATTAGCGAGACAAATTTTACTGTCTAAGTAAACGATTTCAGTTTCTTGGGAAGCTATCAACAATGCCATAATTAGATTTCTAGTGGAGTTACATTATTCATCTATGAATAATGTACCTCCATTACGTTATTCATTATTCAATGCCAGTCATTGAAGAGAAACGAAAGAGCCTTTGCTAACTGCGGCACGGTTTCCTTGACGTGCACAGATAATATCGGTGGTGTTGAATATATGGTGGACACGGTGGGGTTATAACCTTTGTAGCCTCCTCTCCGATCTTTAAACGCACTATTGGAATGAAGGCGTGTCGGGGCGAGACATTAACCCGATATTTGTTTAAAAAAAACAGGTTTCGCAGGAATGTGCTCTGATAATTCCAGGAGGTCAAATTTAAATTTCGCTTGCTTCGAAACTGCTATAGATCAACAATTGCGTTGCCGTTATTCGGAGTTTACCTTCTCATCGTAGCCTTGTCTACAGTCCTTAACGCAAGTCAACAGTAAAAAAAAGTGAAAAGATGTCTTGCTAAGTTAGTTACTGCAGTTAAGAAAGTAATCTCATTCCCGATGCAATTTGCAAACTCCCAGCTCCAGTTCAGCCTCAAGGAAAATGAGAATGAGCAGCGATCACCTCTTACCATGTCGCTGTTTACATTGTATAGGAACGTGGCATCATAAATATTGATAAATTTGCTAATGTGGCCTTTGTTTTAAACAACGCCCTACTTTGCAAGTTCTAATTTTGTAATCAAATTATTGCCGCTTGCTGAACACCAGGTGGAATTTTGGTGTTTATGCGGAATAAATCGAATACCTCGGCTGCTTAAGAGACGACGTTTACTCTTTAGCTATTAAAATATGGTTTATTAATTCAGACAGATTAACCTGAGGCCATCTGTCGAAAGCTTTGTCAAGGGATAAGTGCAGAAACACCGAATATGCCTTTCTTTTCAATTTAAGTGATAATGGTAAGCAAACAGAACTGAGCTACTCGTGTAGTTTTCTGTGCTTATAAAATACACAGAACAGAAAAAATAGCGTACAAGGAGAAATGAAAATTTACTGTTCAAAACTATGCTTCAGTTACGAATTATAAAGGCTTAATTTATGGTTAAATATAGGGCATATAATGCAGATAATTTTAATCTGATAATGTATAAATTATACGCTTTTAAGTTGCTGCCACCTGTAGTTGACCTTAAGTCTTTGAACCTTAAATCAACATTATAGAAAAGTGGTCTGGGAATGAACCCTACAATTTAAATGAGATTTTTTTAATTACCCGCTGATTAAGCGAAATAGGGATGCAAAATAGCTACGTTGACATCAGCGAGCCCTCGTGGGTAGCACAGTTGGTAGAATCGCCGTCCTCCCCACACCGGGTGGAAAATTTATGACATTTTTTTAAACGTTGTAAATATTTAAATTTACTGTATAACATTTTAAATTTCTAACTGATTTAACTACTTTGTAATACTTAGAATCAACGCTGCTCATCTGTTCCTTGTCTTTGGTTAGTCTGTTAAACGACGACCCGAATCATGCAGAGGAACATTCGAAAGATTTATATTTGATTTAACATGGGGTCCTTAAAATGCAAAGGAGTTCAGCGTGTAAATTTTAGAATTTGAGTGCGTAAGACTCATTTTTTGAGAGCGACTTCTGAAGTTTTATTTTCTTTTACTTCTCTTCTGTTTCTGTCCCTTGATTTTCACTTCCGAAAATTCGTCTTTTTCGTCCCTTTAAACAGGCCTACCAAACCTACTCAATTTACGACACTATATACTGACACATGATGGGCCTAGTCAAACCTTACTTTCTTATATGAAACCTTTTCATATTCAGATGTGGCTTGTTATTACAATTATAGTTTTAGTTTGCAACAACTTTTCATTGCTTTTTTCCTACAGTGATAGATTGTTGCAGTTTATCTTTAAGACCTTCGAGTCGATTTATTTATTTCTTTGTATTTTCTACTTCTCTTCCTTTATTTATACTCTCCTGATTGCTTTAATTGCGTTTCAATTCTTCAATCTCTTTTTTTTTGCCGAGTTAATTTTTGGAATTTGATATGAGTATCAGCCTCTATATTTCTTTCTCCCATTCTCAAGGCACTATTTTTTCATCGAAAAGCTAAAGAAACGGAATTGATGCCTGTCAACTTTTCCATTCTCGAAATTTGTCATAACACTGACAGATTCGTTATCAATTAAGGAACAATCAGTCACGGTGGTATTTATTTATTCACTTGAAGAATTCTAGGTCTTACAAGGGCTTTATGGAAGGAGCATTTTTATCAAATGCTTTATTCATTGTTTAAAGCATGGAATGAAACCGTTAGAGATCCCCGAATGTCACTGGAATAGGCGCGTATTACTTAACTATAGAGGGCTCGCTATCTTTTCGGAATGGCAAGCTTGAGAGCTCGCAGCACCACCAGTTGTTATTTATTTATCATTATCCTTGGCATTTTGGTTCGAAAACTGTATCCAATGAGAGTACCTGTAACCATACATTAAAACAGAATATGGACATATCCTAGGGTTGTTTTTAGGCGCATTAACAACTTCGGCCATATTGAGCCGTGTATAATGTCTGTAAATTGCGTGTTCTGTAGTTGATTTACTGTTTTCTGGAAGAAAAACCCACGTATCTGAGAGAAAAACCATTCTAACTTTGTCTAAGATCGACTAAGTCAGCCACATTGTGAAAAAAGACCCATAAAAATTCCTGGCGTCATTGATGGGATTCGAACTCAGGTCATTTCCACTCTGTGTGGGGAGAAATGTGATTATACCAAACCACGAGGCCATTCCCTAGGGAGAATTTCTTTAAAGTTTTCATGCCAATGCATTTTACCATTTAAATTAGCATTTCGCGTGTATTTTTTAATTCTTTGTTTTTTTGGGGAGCACATAGTATTGCATATGGTTAGAGTAAACTATGTTTCGGCTAAAATGCAACAGGGAAGTTATTTTATTTAGATAATTTCCATTTTACATTTTAATCGAAACATTGTTCACTCTGTACATCAATGTACTCTATACTAGAATCCTGCATGGTATCGGGTCCTCGTGGTTGCTCGCCATGCTGGTTGCGTATCTGGTAATTTTAGGATTCGGGAATCGGATGCGGTTAATATTTTTAAATAATTCATTGCCACATGACACTTAAAGACCAGAATTAAAAGGTTAAACAGAAAGATAAAGGAGGAAAGCAGATGGTTTATTTGATGTGGAAAATTCAAGCGATGAAAATGTTAAACATTCACCCGATTAAATCCAAAATTATACCACAATAAAAATTTCCAAATCAAATTCTGACGATGATGAAATTTTCGATGTGGGTAAAACATTTTTTTGGACTAATGCAAAATTTTAAAATAGGGATTTCATAGAGTTATGGGCAGCTGAATTAATTTATACAGTACGCTGTTTGGGATATACTTTCTGTGACGTCACTGCATAATTTGGCTCTACGTTTTTGGCTCTTTGGAATACTGTGTTCAAGTATGGAGACCTCATCTGAAAAAAGACACCGAGCTTCTTGAAAGGGTTCAGAGACGGGCAACTAGAATGGTGAGATCGGCAGAAGGACGACCGTATGGGGAAAGACTCCGATTATGTGGCTATAGCGCTTGGCAACCAAGCACCCAGAGATGACCTGATTGAGGTTTATAAGGCTCTGAGAGAGATTAGTAAAATGAATGAAGGTGGAATTCTCACTGTCCTAAGGAATTCCAAAACTAAGGGTCGTAAGTTCGAATTACAAGGGTTGAGGTTTACATTTGATTGTACGAAGTTTTCTTTTAGCCAGCGAGTTGTTGATTGTTGGATCGAGTTGCCCTCGCAGCTAGTTGACGTTGACAGTTTGAATAAATTCAAAGGTCAATTGCATATAATTTGTGTTTTCTTATTGAAAGACCAGAGCATCGTATTCGACCGAGGAAATTTTGGCTACGTTGAGTGATAATGTACTCAAAGATGATTAATTAATAAGTGCGCAACATATCGTGAACGTAGAACCACTAGCCAAAAAATTAGTCAGTGATTATAGGTGCAATCGGCGTTAACAGCTATTTAAACATACAGTATGCAAATATAAGTTGTTACACGGTATGATAACAAGTTCCTTGTATCGGATAAATACTACAGTTTCGTGGGACTCCTTAGTCAATACGGTCATGGAGAAGGCAGATGTTATTTTTGGAGCACGTTTAGCAGGAACTACAATTGGCATAACAAAGGAAATCACGGGTGTGTCGAAAGCACCCTTCTCAAAAGGAGAATATAGTTTTAAAAGGAAGAAATGCGACAGAAGTGGGCGCTCCAAGAACGAGACAGCAGGAATTTAAACCGAATTGTGTCAGAACAGGAGGTCCAGTGTATAGTAAATTACTGAAAAATTCAATTTAGACAAAAGCATTTAAACGAAGACCATGACTGATATCGGCCTTACATCAGCGCTTTACAATCGCAGGACAGAAAGTTTTCCATTTCGAGGTTTTTTAATCATTTCGCCCATTTACAACTGAACTATTCTACGGAAGTTGAAGAATCTAGGATTTGGTAGTCCTGTCCTATATGGAAGATACTTCTTTCTGTAAAAATTCGAAAGATTCGACTGAAGAAGTGTCGACTACACCAAGACTAGACTGTGGAACAGTGGAAAATATCATGTGATTTGACAAATCTCGGGTTACACTTTTTTTCACCAACGGTAGGGTGCAAGTGTTGAGTGAGTCTTATGGAGCTATGTATCCAGACTGTGTCGCATCCACCACTCAAGCGGTTGGAGTTGATATCCTGGTATGGGATATGTTCTGTTGGTACGGACTAAGTCTGCTCATACAGTTAGAAGATCGTGTTACCACCAGTGAATATCTTTCTGTCGTATTAGACCAACTTCACCCTGGAACGTTTAATTTTTATCCGGATTGTGACGGATCCTTTCAAGATGACAATTATCTATCCACCGTGCAGAAATGGTATCTGAATGGTTCGAGGAACATTCCTGAGGTTTACAGCATTTACCATTGGCGGCCAAATTCTCCAGGTTTTAATCCACTTGAGAATGTCTGGAATATGTTAGAAAGGGCAGTTGACTTCGCAGTTCTCGACCGACCACAATAAAGTAGCGGAAAAATATCCCCAAGGAATTAAGTCATATATAGAGTCATTCACTCACACAGTGGAATCTCTGACACAATGTGTGCGGGCTCTAATTTGAGCAAAAGGTCATGTGGTCTGGCGAGTCTCAATTTAAACTGTTTTGCACCAGTTGTGCAAAAAAAGTGTAAATCGACATGTTTAATCTCAATTCAGTAGTTACCCTACTAGATATTGAATAAAAGGTAGTAGAATAGATATTCTACTAGATGTTGAATAAAGCTTTCTAATTTTATGACCGGTTAGTGTACCTTGGCCACGTATAAAAAACAGATCGGTGAAAATTAATACTTTGACCCTGACTAACATCGGCCTTATATCAGCGCTTTACTATCGCAGGACAACGAGTTGTTCATTTTTTTAAAATTATTTTGCATTCAAGTAGTCTTCTGAAACTGTTTGGTTTCTGTTTAATTGTTTTTTAATTAAAAGTGGGTTGAAGAGCCTGTAAGGGTGTTTTTAATTTGAATTAAGATTATTCCACTACAAACGAGTTCGCGAAGTAGCCCTTGTTGCCGTACATATCATATAAGAGAATGAAAAGAAGTTCTCTCACGGCAAAATCACGAGATAAGTTCTTGTACCTTAAATCCCTCCTAAGCCTTTTTGTCACCACACTCAGAAAAGGTGAAGAGCGTTTTATTCTGTCACCTTCTAGGGAACGAACTCACGAAAGTGAAATGTTTATGAAAATCTGTCTTTTTTAGTTTTATTAGAGTGGAGAATAGAAAAAGAAAGAGAAAAAAGGCGATCCGAGTTGATTCCATTGTTGGGGAAATTTATGGTCCCAGAAGCGAACGTAGTAAGCTTCTTTGAAACGAGTAAAATATTGCAGTCATAAAATCGTTTTTCAACATTTGTACTTGCCAAGAACAAAGGTCGGTTGTTCTCTATAAAGGCATCAATAAGGAACTAAAAATAATTCCTGTTTCAAGCTACGGAAGAAAGTCCATTAATAAAGAGGAGGCCGAGTCACAAATAAAAACTACATTGCGGATGACACAGTTAAAATAATAACTACTCCGCTGCAAACAGCGATAGACATTAGTTACGGAACAAGCAGCCATCAACCTTTGTACTGAGGGGAGTGTGTCGAGGACATTATTCCTGCTTTCATCTGTCTCAACTACAATTTACACGCTTCGAAGAAACGAACAAAGAAAGCGATTTGATTTTATTACAATGTGCATCGACATGAGCAGTTTGATAAGAGAGCAGAGGCAAATGACTGTTGTTGTACGCAGTGTACGTGCTGACCATTATTACGTACAAAGAAGTGAAGCATTTCTCACTGCGCTGATTATATTAGAATGTACAGCGCGAATCGTTTGTATAGAGCAAACCAGTTGAAAATCTACTCTCATCAATAAGAGTCTGGTAGGAACTTTTCTGGGATGAAATGCAGCCTGCATCACAAACATCATGCCTGTACTGAAACTCAACCATTCCGAGTGCAAGTGTAACAGGCGCCGAAAGTCATTGACTGGCTGTCCTTTGTGGTCAGTGGCTTCAAATTGAGAGATGCAAACGTTAGTCTTATAGGGTAGCATATCGTAGGAGATGAAACAAAGCCATTTCTTTAGCTGATTGTAATCAACAAAGCAATTTTTTGAAACTCATACGCTTCTACTGCTTAAACACATTCAGTGGTGCAGTAGAAGAATCGCTTGTCTTGCTTGCGACGCCCTCATTCTGTTAGAGAGATCCAACTGACCATAGGGGCGGACTGGTACTTGGATAAGATAAGAATTGTTGTTGGATTCTTAAGTTAGATAAGGTAAGGATTAAGGTAAGATAAGATAAAATAAGGATTAGGATAAGATAAAATAAAATAAGGATTTCGATAAGAAATCCTTATTTTATTTTATCGATAAGACGTACCCCTTTTACGATAAGAAAGGGATTGTTAATAACTTTGATAAAGTAAGAATTAAGATAAGATTTGTTAATAAGTTAGATAAGATGAGATAAAAATTGTTGATAAGTTGGATAAGATAAAAATCGTCGTTAAGTTGTATAAGATAAGATAAGAATTATCACAGAATTTTCCATAATCTAAAGAAACTTTTGCGAATCATAACATTTCATTTATTTTTAACATTTTCAAAGATAACAGTAATCCAGGATAACATTCAGCAAAATATGAGAAAAAATCTTTTTTAAAATATTAATCGAACTATTAAATTTTTATTACGTTAACTATTTGTTATTTTTAATTTTAACTATTGATGTTAAAAATGTTGTTACTGGCGTTATTCCAAAATTTTGTAACGTAAAACCGTCATGCGAAAAGCGTTTCGGAAGTGACGTCATCTTTAGCTTCCGCCAGAGGTGAATTATTGTAACTTGTATTGTTGCAATCATACTTGCATGATGGCAGCGATAATTTATCTTCTACTGCACCTAATTTAATGAAATTTTGCAGGGAGCTTCATCTTAGTTCTACACTAGAGGAAAAACTTTCGAACTTCTGAAAATTGCATATCTTTGGAAAGCTAAGGAATTTAGAAACAGAAATATTAAGGTTTTAAGATACAAAAAAAACATCGGGAAACTGGGAAATGTGTTAATTCGAAAACGCATCTGGTTTAAAGTCACGTGGTGTTTTCAGATTGAATGTAATTTTTTTCTTTACAATTAAACTCTGAGGCTGGAAAAGAGTTCTGCACATTTATGAAAACCTTCTTCAACTTGGACATGTCATCGGATCTTTCGATAAATACTGCACGTAATGGAACAACTATAGATGGTGTATTTAGTCGTGAACTAAAATCTCTTCAATGTAAAAATTATGCATCCTACTTTAGTCATCACAGACCAGTACTTTCAGTAACCGATATGTAATTATTATTAATAAAATAAAAACATTGTTATATTTGCTATATTATTGTCCATGAATTTTATTAATATCTGAAAATTAAAACGTTTTTAACGCCTGCCAATGACTCTTAAATGAAAAACACGTTAAATATGCTAGCGACAGGACACATTGTGTACCTGCTACAGAATATTTTTTATTTAACTACTTAACTAGATAACTTTTATATTTCTTATTAAATTGTTGTTCCGCAACGACGATAAAAAGATTTAACCTCAAAATTATTATTATTTTTTTTTATTTTGAATAAATAAATCACTTTGGAAAAATGAATCGAATTCCATCCTGAATGTAGAACAAATACAAATGACTTTTGTAAAGGCTCTGTGAGAATAACACAAGAAGCCTTCAGCAAAAGGTAAAAGGAAACGAAAAACAGATGGTTTATATATTTGTGTTTTTTTGTCATTAATACCACGTTTTGGGTTCGACAATTCTTAACATCCTCTATCTATCATGGCTTCCTGCAGGAAACGAAAGGAAATATATTTACTTCTAAAAATAATATCCATTTTTCCCGCATTTTAAGTAGGAGACTGCGTCTTCATAATGTTCCTTAGGATAATTTATCGTAGCCGAGTTGGTCCGTTAGTTTCGTTTAGGAAAAAAATAATAATAATAAAAAAAAACGCAGAGAAAGAGAGGGAGAGTAGCAGGGAACAGTCATAAAATTATAGATGACTCACGGATGACATGTTGCATGCTAATGGTAATATTCCTGAGTTTCAAAATATGTTCAAGCGTCAGAGAAAAGGGGAATTCAAAGAGCAAAAAAGAAGGTGTCTTTTTTATGATGCGCCATTAATCACAGCTTTTTCCTATTTGTTGCATCACAGCTGCCACCAACGTGAAGGTGCGTGCATCACTCTAAACAGGCGCATGCACAACATTGGAAGTTCATGCAGAGCAAGATTGATTTTAGTGCGTTCTAATGATTAATGTGTTTTGCAGCACCTGATGAAATATACATCGGTTGAACATCAAATATTTATGAAGAAATTATTAGGATGACAACAACCATGCTTCAAGGTAGTACATGCGTTCTGTGGGACCATGATGGCGATTTCCAACGTAATGACCTTCTGCATGCTTCTTTCGAAGGGAGATTGTACCAACATATTCACCTAACAAATGTTATGAGTAGGTACAACGCATCTAGGCCATTCTTGTAATTATTTTATAGAACAAACTTTGTTTAATGGAATGGTAGCGAGTCTTTTGAGTTATTATTTGTGTATGACGTGCATGTCATATATTTTTCTCCAACCATTTCTCCAATTTCCACCAATCTGAATGAACATTGGTGGAAATTTTAGTTACTTTGACAAATTTATTATTATTTATTAACACAGTGGATCCGTATAGCGCATTCGCTTGTTTTTTGTTGTGTAGAATTAGCGCCAAGGACTATAAGGCGTAGATTTATTATTTATAAATTGTCTGTGATCAATTTGCCTGTTTTACTGGATGAAAAACCTCAGTTTCTTGACGTAAACACGATACAACACTATAAAGACCGACTAACTCGGTGCAAAAAGCTCATAAATATCCTTGAGTTGATATCCTTGAATGTCTGTCAACCCAAGAAATAAACATAAGAGTTTGTTCCACCACAGGTCTTCTAATCGTTCATCTCATTATTAAAACAAAATAACACGACATTTGCAGATATCGTGAAACCGGCTCTGCTGTTATACCTGTCAGCTATGAAAAAAATGTTCATAGGCATTCTGCTACGTTCAAATAAATAATCCCAATTGAAAACATCTAGCTACTGCACAAAAATCTTGTTTCTTCTGTACAGCTGCTCCAAACACGTACGTTACAAGATTATGCAAGGCTTACAGAATTCGGGGGAAAACAGAACCATTTCAAGAAGATAAAAAAAAAAAAAACACGGAAGATACATCCACCGACGATTGTGGAAGATGTCGGACAAGCGATAGAGATTGCAGCTACAAGAAGTTAAGGAGGGAATGAATATAACGAACTCATAAAAAATGGAAAGAAGGGAGATTCTAAGTCGAAAACACTGTTCGTATATAAAGGCATTGATCGAATACAGCGCAAGGCGTTTTACACACCCAGATCTTTATGATGTATAAGCAAGTCAGACACTTGTCACCACTAAATGGTCCTCACTAAGATTGATACCCCTGGTGGACTGCCGATGAGATATGGGAAAACGGTAGTTCCGCGACTGGGTCTGCAAAAATGCGCTTGACTTTGTTGTCTGAAGATATTCCAGAGGGATACGCGGGGCCACTTTGTTCGTGAACTTTCAATGCCTTCGTAACTAAATCTCTTGTTCTCTTAGTTCCGAGATTATGAGAGTTTTGACGGATTCTGAAATATGGTAGAGAAGGGAATAAAGTACTCAGACATAAATCATAGTTTCTAGAGAAAATACGAAGCCTTCAGTGCAGAAGAATTAATTTTTTCCTCTTAATATTTTTCTTATCTTACAAGTGCGATGTCATCAGTGCTATCCCTGAAAGGACTGGTGGAAGTAACTACAGTATTAGGCGAAGTTGTGATCGTTGGCAATTATTGATGTGATCACAAACACGGAAACATAGAAATATCAAGTCTGCGCATGCTTGAAATATGAAAACCATACTAGACTTGTATGCTTTAGATGTCTGATTGGAATCTGATAAACATCGCGAGGAAACCATCCCTAATAATTTCTCAGAGATAACTATCGAAATATTAGTAGACAGTAATGTTTCCAATATGAACAAGTAGCTTTGAATATTGAAAGCAGGGTATTACAGACGTGCACATTCTTTCCTGCAGCTGATCTCTTGTTTATTAATAATTTATAACACAGATAGCGAATTAATTTCCTTATCTATGACATTTCAATTTACCTGTATATTAAGTATTCATACGAAAGCGAAATGGGTCCCTTTTGTACGAAAAGAAATGTGGAACGTATATGTATGGCATTTTAGGTGAAACTTGATTATTGTGGTTTGCAGCAACTGAGTACATTTATATTTTATCAAGAAAAATATCAACTGGTAAGTTTTCCAATCACCCAACGCAAACATCGCATAGAAATGAAAAACAAACGAAGTCGAAATGAAATACTAAACTTTACGAGCAAAATCTAAAAAAAATTCAATATCTCATCAATGTTAAAGATCACTTTAATTCTGAAGAGCAGTAAATTGTGTATCTGATGGCTCAGAACCTCCTAGAAGTTCGGAGTCATCTAGTACACTGGCAAAGCAAATATTAATGCAGACTTCGAAATGTAATCACAAAGAGAAGAGCTCGCCCTACCTAGAGTTCAGACATTACTTTTACATACCTTTTTTACTAGATTGTCGAATGTACTGATAATGGATTTCCCAATGAACCTATAAATTATTCTGTTTATGCCACGGGATGGCTGCATTAGGTCAGAAGAGGTTACAAGGTAGGTTAGAAGAATATTGCTGGACTCCATGGAATCAAAAAGCCGGCGTGTGTTTCTGCTAATTCCTCTAGGCTATAGTGACATTTTTTCGATTCTAGGATATTTCTGGCAAAGCAGGCCAAGTTCTTGATACTTGTCATCATGAAATAATTGTCCAGCTAAACAGGCACACTGACCAGAGAACACACGCAAATTATGGACGTAATGCATACAGGTATACAAGTTAGTTCTTGGGCTGATATGATAGTCTTTTTGAGAAAAAAATCCATTTGTACAGAGCCAATAGGTATGGCTTTTTGAATGCAGAGGAATAGCTGTGATATGCGTGTTCCAAGAGCGATTAGAAGTCGGGGTAATCCGTAAGAGATATTACCTGTCTAAAAATCTCACTGGCATCAAAGATGAACATAGGAGCAGTCTCTTTTTTGTGAGAAATAAGACAGGACTGAGTTTTACAAGGACTGAAGTTAACAAGTTTTCTTCGCGCCATTCGGAAAATTACCTGGAGAGCAGCATTTAAGGAATTTGTGGTGAATATTCGTAAATTTGAAGTTATTTGTACAAGATAGGTCTCTCAAACCAGAAGATAGAGTGTAGTATGCTATCGTCAGCAAAACTATGGATAGGATTTCCAGTCAATAGAAGAAGGCCGTTAACAAACAAGAGGAAAAAATTGTGATAAAAAATTAAACCTTGGGAACGCAACATTAGTTGAGGGGAGGGTTAGACTATAGGCAGCCATCTACCATCACAAACAGCGAACGGTCAGAGAATACCGAATATCGCTGATACTCATCATAACCTCAAATGATATCACTCATACTGCGGAAGCGGTGGAGATTGCCGGATTATTAAACAAGGGTTTTACCACTTCAAGTCTCCAGTAAGTTAAGTGATATTATTGATTACCAGTTTGCTTATTGATGACAGTCATCTACTACGTAGTATTGCCTGGTGACACAGAACGGCGCATTCCTCTGTCTTATGTGGACGCTTCACCTTAACCCCTGCTTAATTTGGTTCGCGCTTGGGAGGTCACCAGAGGTCACTAGCAGTTAGGTTAGTTTTGTGCGTGTGTTAAGTATCAAAGAAACTAAGGCTATGAGGCGTGAGTTTATTGTGTATATTCTCCGGTCAGTTTATTGGTTTGTTGGAAGAAAACCAGAGTTTCCAGGAGACAAAAACCATACCACGGTCGCCTGAGCCGATTAATCCAGTCACCATATGAAAAAGGTTTATAAAAATTCTTCGTTTCATTGCCAGAATTCGAACTCATGTCTTTTCCATTCGGTGTTTGAAGGCGGCGATTACATCCACTGTTCTACTTGCCAGGGTCTAGGCGCAGTTTTTCTGACCTTGAATATGTTCTTGTTTATACTCCGGAACGACCACCAGGTCAGTGGAGTTTACAATAAATCAATTAATACAAATATTAATCGTATTTAGCAGTCACGGGCTTGAACCCCAGTCCACTTAAAGAGCGTGTGCTACTGCACTCACGCTCCTAGTGCTACTAACAGTCCAACCAACACACGGACGACCAGACTTTGCCAGGTGCATTTGTTTCACAAATGGATCTGAATATCAATCAGCATTAGCATCAGTGGAGGCATATGATGCAAGAAAGCAAGTTTATATAGCATCAGCCAAAAAAAAACCCCTTCTCATTTCACCCATCCATTCGCCCCAAATTTGTCCACTTCTTCCTTGAATTTATTTAAGCTATCAACTTCCACAACGACAGATGGAAGTTTGTTACAGCAAGTTTGTTTGTTACAGGAATTTTGTTACCCGCTGGCTAAAGGCAAATTTCTGCACATCTATTCGACAACCATCTTTCCTCAATTTCAGTTTATGTCCACTCAGGTTTGTAACCTGAGCAAGAGGAAGAATCCCATTAGCATTGAGCCTGCTCAATCCATTCAAGGCATTATACACCTCAATCAGATCACCTTGCAGGTGTCTAGTCTCCAGATGCTATAATTTGCAGAATTTAAGCCTTTCTTCGTAAGAGCAACCCATTGTTCCCCTCACCAGTCTTGTTGCCTTTCTCTGTACTCGTTCCAACAGCTCTACATCCTTCCTAAAATGAGGCCTCCAGACCTGTATTTAGTACTCAAGGTGTGGCCTGGTCATTTCCTTATACAAAGGGATAATCACCTTCTTGTCCCTGCTAGAAAAATTCCTGTATATCATTGATAAGACCCCTTAACCTACTCTGGCAGCCTGTCTGCACTGTCTAGAAAACTTCATAACTGATGGCACAATTACCACCAGGTCTCTTTCATTCTCCACTATCCTGAGGGTAACACCACCCAGTTCGTTCCTTTCTCTGAGGTTACTGCTACCCATATGCAGTACTTTGCATTTGTCAATGTTAAACGTCAGTTGCCACTTCTTAGCCCGTCTGCCCAACTTTTCCAGATCCTGTTGCAGCAGAATACCGTTATTATTTTTTAATACCAACACTGCCAACCTTTGTATCATCTCCAAACTTTGATATTATCTGATCTATATCATTGATAAATATACAAAACAACAATCGGCCCAACACCGAACACTGTGCGACCTCACTAATAACATTAGTCCACGAAGAGCAGCGTCCATCGATTTCCACTCTCTGTTTTCTCCCACTCAACCATCCTTTTATCCATTGTCGCAACTTTCCCTTAATGCAATACTGCTCCAATTTGTAGAGTATTCTTCCATGTGCAACAGTATTAAAAGCTTTTCTGAAAACCAAGTATATAACATCAAAATTATTTTTTGCATCTAGTTCCTTTGTGACCACGTCATAGTATCCAATCAAATTGGTCCAACAAGACTTCCTCTTAACAAACCCATGCTGTGTCTGAATTATTACTGCCGTCTTGTCTAGATGATCCTGCAATGCATCTTCAACGAGTGACTCCATTATCTTCCCTAGAACAGAAGTCAAACTAACAGGTCTGTGATTATTCGTGTCACCCTTTGATCCCCTTTGTGAATTGGAGATACATTTGCACATCTTCAGTCCATGGGGACCTCCTATGAATCCAAGGATGCTCTCATAATCATGGATAAAGGTTTGCTTACTTCCTTTGCCGCCTCCTTTAATATAACTGGATAGATCCCCTCCACCTCAGGTGCCTTTCTTATGTGTAACTTAAAAAAATCCTTCTCCACTTTACTCTCAGTTATTACAAAATCATTTAAATCCCTGTTAAAGTTTGATAAACATCTGGCTTTCTCTTCCTTGAATAACTCATCATGTGTGAATGTAGATGCAAAATACTTATTTAGTTCGGCAGCTATCTGAGAATGATCATCTACAGTCAAACCATTGATATCAAGTGGACCAATCTGATTCACCCGCTTCCTCTTAGAGTTTATATACATAAAGAAGTCATTGCTGTGTTTCTTTGCATCCTTTGCCAAAGATGTCTCATAATCTGCCTTCACTTGCCTAACCTCCTTTGTGACTTGATTACAGACTAGGTTGTATCTACCATAGGCTTCTGTGTCGCCTGACGATTTATTTGCATCCCATGCATTGTTCTTCTCTGCCACGAGTCTCATTAGTTCATCTGACATTATTTGGACCTAAACCTAGAGCAATATTTCTTTGTTGGAACAAAACAAAAAGACTTGTAACTTCCAAAATTACTTCCTTGAATGCTTTCCATTTAAAATTTGCTGTTGGTAACATCATCCGTTGGTCCAACTGTATAGAATTTAAAAAATCTCTGAGACCGCTGTAGTCGCCTTTACGAAAGCAAAAACCCTTCCCTTTACCCCTGATGGTAGTTACATATTTAAGTAAATCCCACATCAGAACACTTTGATCACTGCTACCTAGTGGTTCCTTTATCAGTAAATTCTTAATGCATGAATAAACACTGCTGATTATCAGATCAAGTGTGTTACTCCCTCTGGTTGCCTTTCTAACATGCTGCTGTAGAAAACAATCACCCAATAAATCCACAAAAGCCTTGCTAGTGAGACCAACCCACAAGTTCCAGTCAATATTCGGGACAGTCAATATCTGTCTATCCTTTCTGTACACATTGTACTCCCCAAATTCCAATCCTGCATTGTATGTGCTTGACACCACGTCTCTGATATCCTAACAATATGCGCCTTTGATGTCTTGACCAGTACCTCAAATTCATCAGATTTATTTACTATACTTCTAATATTGGTGTAAATGCAAGTATACATGCACCTATTCTTATTCTTAGTTATCCTAACACAGCCCATGTATTTACTTGTTTCATGACTTTCATCAACTCCTGAAATCCCCAGCAACTTTCTTTCCGGGCTGTAGCTCATTCCAATGGAAGCAGTGGAAGAATCACTTCCAGCGCTTCCCGTGGCTATTGTTAATCTATTATTTTGTGACTCCCTCCAAGCTAGCAGTTTTCCGACCCACCTAATGAGCATCAGCAAATATTCTTGCACCCTTTCTTTTGAAGTGTATCCCATCCCTCTAGAAGCAGTTTCTCCTGTCAACAAGCACAGACCACGCTGAGAAAAATTCTACCCGAAGAGCCTTGCACAATCTCTACAGGGACGAATTGATTAAGTCTCTCATCATATACTTCCTCTTATCGTTTCTGGGCAGGATTTCTGATACTTTCAAATTTAATCGTATCTCGCGATTTTTCTTCAACATTGACTTGTACTTTTTAAGTAAAGTCGCAGTTCCGTCAGCATCTTAGATTTTCAGGACCTACGTGTAATACTTGAAAAGACTTCTGTGACAAGCCTCAGTGACTATATGAGAGGAACAAATGTTAATAGAATCGAAAACCTTTGGGATCAAAAACGAAAAGTGGCTTCAGGATCAGACATTACCAGAGATACCCGTGCAGAATTTGTAGAATTGATGCTAAGCAAGCGTGCTGCTGTCATTGCTGTTCAAAGTGGACTAACTCAATATTAACAGTGTTCTTTAATATTTCTGCAGTGTAGTGTAGAATCGTCCGTTCTGATATTCAGCTGAAGGTAGTAATGGAGTGAGGACCACAATCATGTCACTTGGTTATTGCATTACAGTACATCGAATATGTATAACCTTTTTTTAATATCACGATCATTTCTTTTGATTTTTTTTTTGCAGTTGATAAATGTCACGCTAGCGTAGTGAGTAATATGGAAGCATTTAAACTGAGAAGCAAACTCATTTAAATCAAAGTCCATAATGGCATTTAAGGCTTTATGAATCCTCTTACTGGTAACTCAACTAACTTTCTCTGTCCTCTCTTAGTCTCTGTTCGGAGGGATGTATCCATTTCTGTCATTTCCATTAGCGTTAAGTATCGAAGAAGGTGAAACGTCCTGCAGTAAATATGGTTTAACCTCGTGAGCGTGCACCAAGCGTCACTTTGCTTCAGTCATCTGTCCTGTCAAGTCAATAATCATTTTGAAAGTGTCTTGGTGAGTAGAAAGAAGAGTAACATCGTATGACGTTGTCAATATATCCACGCAAATTACCGATCTTTGTTTTGACATTAGGTTGTGTTGCAACAAATTCTTAACAATAAAAACTTTGAAAGTCTCCAATTGGAATTTTGCCAGTTTACTCAAAATATAAATATTTTCGTTTAATTTTTCATATCTTTCATTAATATCATTCTTATTTCATGATCCCCATATTTTATTTTTATTTAGGGTACGTCTAATGTCAATAAATCATCGTTTTGTAATATTCGCTCAGTTTTTATTGATTTCTCAATTGTATATTTAAATATATAATATCTTTTTTTGCCATTTCTTTGTTTTAATACTTCTGTCGTTTTAATTTTTGATTTTTTTTTTGCTGTTGTTCGGTTCACTTCCTTTATTTCTTCTTCTATTTCGGTCAAAATCACGATGATTTCGTTAGTCTTTTTTCTTTTTCTATTTTGGGAAAAGAAAATCGGTTTATTTTGCAAGATTTAATTCGAACAAACGGATGTTTTCATCCGTTATTTTTATACAGGACGCCAAAGATAAACCCCTAGACCTTCTAATTCAGTCTGTTACCTATGTATACGCCATCTACAGAAGGGGGGGGGGTTTATATCCAAGTTTAAAAAAGAAGGGGGAAAGAAAACAGACCAAGCGAACCATACCATTACGTCCCCTTCTATCTCTCCTTGTCTCTTTACTTTCTTATATTCTCAGCTACCTTTTATGTCCATACGGTTGTCTGACTACTTAATGAAGCGACGCTCAATTCACGGGGACCTTCGTGTGAAGTGACGCAGTAAGCTGACATTCTGTTTCATCGCGCAGGTAGATACACAGAGGATTAAAAGAAGCTTTTATGTCTCGGACGAGCAAATACTCCTTGCTTCTGACGCCGGAAAGTGTGGACTTATAAAACCAAGCGAGCACATTTTTATTAGTGGCTGCGAGAAGAAGTGCTGCTTACAGGAACGTGCAAGCGGACTCTGAGTGGTTTAAAGTAAAAGCTCTCCGCACGACCTTCTAAATGAAGTTAACTTTCTACTATGCCGGGGTAGGTAGGCCATTTAGGTGTATAAGGAGCTTTTGAAATTACTTGCGGGTCTGTTGTCCCGTGAGGTGGAGCACCAGGAAGGTTTTAAGAAGCGAAATGAAGGCCCCCACGCAGCACAGGCTTCGGGGCCTTCGGAGATTCATTGGGCGATGAATAAACGGATTTAAGTTGTATGTGGAATGCATAATCTTGGTAATAATTTCGAACTGATTTCCGGGTTCGAACTGATGACCGGGTTTAAAACTCTTACCGTATTTAGACTTTGGATTATACGCATCTTTATATGACTGGGAGCTGTGTTGCTTCGGTCTTCTTCTTCTTCCAGAATGTTATTTGGATTTATTTAATTTTATTTCAGATTTTTATGGCTAAGATGTCAAATTGAATAAACAACCGAATATCGAGCAAATGTTTAGCTTGTATGTCGAATGACGGGATTGAGGAAATGACTGACTAATCGTGAACTGATATTTTGTGGAAATGTTGATTTATCACGGTAAAAACAATGGCAAAAAATTCAAGACTGGAAAAATTTCGGAGGAAGTTTCAGCTGTGATCTTGGTGTGCTCCTTATTTAAAAGGTTACGTATTGATGGAGCGATGAAGTGGGTAGATTTTTCGCAAAATGTCCTCGCCTATCTATGAAGCTGCTCGATATTTAAATGCTCTGTAAACGTAAAATACGTGTACAAATATATTCACCCTACTAACCATAGCTGTATCCGAGTTTTAATTAATAAATACTGTTTATAAATTGGTATTTAAATTTGCCCTCAATTAGTAGCTGTTGCGTTTTATTTGCAAATTACTGCTTATTATGCAAATGCTTGAGGTACTATGTTATTTACTATATACGTTTGTTGTCTCATTTGGTTTTCCAAAGCCTTGGAGTCTATAATGTATTCACCTTACTAGTGAAGAGCTGTATAGAGAATTTGATTAATAAACTGGTTTTAATAATAACTAGAAATCCAACCTGCTAAGCAGGCAAAGAAACCGCGGCCAGTCGTAAGCATTTTCCCAAACAGCTGTGTGGGAGATGGGAGAGACGGATGGACTCGTGTCACGGAATTATAACTTCAACGAATGAAAATACGCATCAAAACAATGAACAATTAATTGAGCATATATTAGAAAAAGTCAAAGGATTTCATGAGGTGTTGGAAAAGATTTTTCAGTGAGGAAACCCTCGACATCGAAGCAGCTTTTGATGCTGTTCAGGTACCTGCCCTCCTACAACTGCTTGAAGACCACTAATCTATAGGCGGGGTTGCATTGCACTTCCTCTCATCACTCCTTCTCAACCATACTATCATACTCCATCATTAAAAAAAAACCTATATCTACAGGAGTACCACAGGGGTGAGTCCTCTCTGGTCTCCTCTTTACTGCCATTATATCCCCTTTCATAAGCCAGAGACCAGATGTATTGTCTACGGATGATTTAAAAATATTGACCACCATCCAAGCAAACACACACCCCTCTAGGATCACAGAGGAAATTAACAGTGTCCTCTTCGTAGTAGTGGTCTACCTTAAACAATTTGGCCTTAAAATTAACCCAGCGAAATCTAAGTGCATGCTCTACTCCCTGAAGAAAGAAACAACAATCATCTCGCCCAACGTCAGTGGAGTTTCCATCCCGACTGTTCCTTATCATTGAGATTTGGGGGTTGTCTATGACACAAAACTCACATTCAACAAGCACATTGACAAACTCATCAGTCGTGCGGCGCACCTGAAATGGAGAGCGAAACAACACCTGCATTACGTCTCAGACAGAGTTGCAGTAACAAAATATGTCAGGACCATTATATACTCCCCACTAATTTATGCAGCTGAAATCTGGGCGTTAGCAGCCCCATGATCAGGAAACCCATCTGGGCAGCGGAATATTGGCTCCTCAAATGGGTAACCGACAAGCACAGGTTACCACTCCATGTTCATACAACTGAAATGGCCCAGGCCCTGGAAATCCCCAGGTTGCCCTTTCTCATTGACGAAAAAGACTGATAATCACAGTAAAGACGTTGATCGGTCTGATCACATCTCCTTCATTCTGGGATCTCTGTGGCTGGAGGAATCCACCTGCCCAGCTCAGAGCCACCCCAACTATTTGCCCTTTTCATGCATCCCGCCACATATCAGATCGTTTCTTACCATACCAGATGCTCTGACGAATCCAGGACATCGACGCCGACCTTAAGAAATTTGCCGTCAACTGACGATATAGACGTGGGATACTAGGCCCAACACACTCCATAGATGGCGAAATGTCAGCTGCATCTGCCAATCCCTTTAACTAATACAGGGAATTGCGACCACAGGGGACGTAGCGCCACCATCTCTTGACAAAGCATTGCAACTCATCTACGGAAGTGAAACTGCCCCGGTTGGAGACCCCTGTGAAATAATTAGTGAGCATAACGGGAAATGAGCCTGGCAGTGCTCTTGCTGCTCTCTCCCATGAACTGTGAGGACAACAGTCACTACTGTAAATTCTATATGTATTTTTTAATTTTATTTTATCCCTGTATAATTTAATGTCATCTTGTTTTTGTTTCTTTAATGTCTTATAGTATTTAATGTTTTTGTAACACCTCTTATTTGTAAACTCCTGGCTTTCTGGCCGTGAAGGGGAAGTTGCAATAGTTAACCTTGTAACCAGTTACAATCAAATATCGCAATAAAGATTTTCTCTCTCTCAAACTGATACCTGCGTGGCGAGTTTTGGTTTCTAGTAATAATAAGGAACTAACTGTTTCATCAAGGAATGAATTCATTGTGAATAATATCCTTACCCCACGCTAAAACTGACAAAATACAATGCTGTGCACTTTATTAGCATTTAAACAGATTGGTACAACGTATTTCAATAAAACAGCTTGTTAAGCACAGCTATTAATATTAAAAATCTTCCAACAGCTGTTAATATCGTCCCACTGTAAACATAGAAAAAATACCATAAAAATATTATTTAATTCTACCATGAAACCAAAGAAGTAACATAATACAAAATGGAATGAAAACAAATATATACTTCCAAGTCAAGAATTTAAATTTAAAGATAATTTCAACTTAATTTCAACTTAAAATAAAAATTAGCCAAAATTTAATTAATTATCATCAAAGCATGTCTTAATACACGCTTATTTTAAATTTTTGGATATTCACAAGATTTATTTCTCTGATTTCTTAAAGCCCAGTTTAGAAATTCCAGTAATCAATTTGTTTAGATAATAACATTACAGTTAGGTTAGAGCACAATAAGTTATATCTTATTTTCTACTCAGGGAATACAGGGTTACTCGAAATTGGCGCAACCCAAATATCAGTAATTGGAAGTTAATAATTATTTTACCAACGAATCATGTAATAATAATCAAGTTATTGTAATACGTATAATATAACGATAAGGGTTCTCCATTTGACTATGAAAAAAAATCGTTCACACGGACATTTAAAGGTGGTGTACTGTTGGGGTGGGATTCTATCGGAGGTCCTTTTTACTGCCGTAATAAATCCATTCTTATGCCAGCAAACAGATTTCATTAGCTATACTGACGATCTAAAAACCCCTCTATTAGATCCACGAGACTGACAGCCCAAATACCGCATCTGTGTCCATCATCAGCAGCGTACAGAATCTGACAACCTACCTCTCGCAGTTTTCCCTAAAAATAAATCCAGCAAAATCTGCATTAATTATATTCTCCATAAAATCATGTTCAACCCAGCTGAATATGGAATTCCATGAACTGTCATCCCACCAGTCGCCAAGCACCGAGATCTTGGGGTCATTTTTGCACAACAATTTTGCACAACGTGCACAACAAGGTCTATAGGTGCAGGCGGCCTGTCACTTACACCTTTTACATGTCACCGAATATCATAACACACTACAGTATATTAATGGGTTTGTTCAGCTTGTCATTACCTTCCGAGCTAAAATCAGGGCTTCCGCAGCAAAAACAACGCTGAAAACCATTACATCTGATATTTAACTGGCTACTTCGATGGATCCTATGCAAATTTTGACTTTGTTTAGTACAATGGCATCATTACTACATTCTGGAATTTTTAAGACAAACTGAAGCTTGTTCGTTAGGCAGGCATCATTGCTATAACATCTCATATTGTGAAATCCTTCACGATTAGCTGCCTTCCTCTTATACTTCGAATAAGTAACACTTCCTCACTTGAAATGACGATGGCACTCAAGGAGAACAAGTAACAGCAGACTTCTCTAATGGGGAAGTGTTACTTACTCGAAGTATAAGTGGAATTCAACTGGTTGTGAAAGATTTCACCAAATGAGATGTTATAAGAATTGATGCCTAACGTATAATCTTCGGTTTACCTTAAAATTCAACTAGGTAGTGATAATGTATCTTTACTAACAATGTCATAGTTTGAATTTTTAATACATTGAGGCTTTCTTCCTTAACAGTTTATTAGTTCTGTACAAATATAACCTTCCTTCACACGCACTTCACAAATAACGGAAATGCTGAACTTCAGCAAAGTTTCAAGTCGAATCTTTACCATCCACTTCTCTTAGCAATAAAAGTGTCAGTAGGCGAAGGAACTATGCCCAGTTTTTGGCAACTGCACCAATTGAGAATCCCCCCATTCTTTAAGAGCCCTCCCTACTTTACAGTCTGTGGCATGGGGACTCAGAAAAGCGGACAGGTTCCTGCTAGTGGAAATGATGCACCAAAAACAGAAGCTCGATGCTGATTACAGGAAGTTTATTGACGAATGGAACTGCAATGATTGAGCAATCCAGTTGATGCCAAGCGAGCATGGTGGTGTACCAAGTAGATCCCCATTCTGCTGCTGAGAAAGAAAAACCTGTTTTCCTGATTAATGTATTTTTATTATTATTATTTTTTGTAATTAACTTTAAATATTTATTTTAAAATATCTATTCTTTATAATAATATGTTTCCATATATTAATCCCCTATAATTTACTGTTCTTATGAATCAGTCACGGGTGTAATTACATATTACTGCTGATTGCACTAAACATATACAAGGAGAGATCAAAAAGTTCTGAGAACCGAGTATGAAGGACGTGGATACAAAATTTTGTTTTCTTTTTTTATTTTCAGTGCATTCAATACTATTCTATTTAATCTGCGAAGAGTTTTTTTTAATACTCAAAAAAAAAAAAGATCTTCAAGTGGGCATCAAACTAGGCCATCACAGTTGCTTTTAGCTCTTTATCATCTTTATAATGAGCTCCACAAAGATGAGACTTGAGGTTTTTAATAAATGATAATAACTAGAAGTCATATCTGAACTGCAAGGGGCGTTTAACTTCAAATTTACTTTTCATGAATTTTAGCCTGTGCAACACAAGCTTTGTGCATGGGTTCATTGTAATGGAGAAGCAAATCCCGGAAGTTAACTAATTTCCTTATTTTAGGCAATAAACTATTAATCTAGTTCCTGATCAGTTTTAAAGTACGCTGTTCATACAAAATCATTAATAGTCCAGTAGTCCGGATTGTACAAGGTATGATTACAAATAGTGATAAATGCCTGCCATTTATTTATTTTCACTCACATCAATTCAAACACACATTCAAAATTTACTGCTGTTTTGTTATTCTTGTGGAATCAGTACCGAAAATAAATTTAAAATTTTATAAATCGTTTTTCTTAGCTTGGCTGTATATTTAACTTCCTACGTGATATTGATGTCCAATCACTCTTATCATCTGACCACTCACCATCATCATGGCGACCTTAATTTAGAATCTTTTGGATGAATTAGAGTTGAAGTGGACTAACTGTTCCATGCTTGTTAACCTAATGATATTTTGCCATCGGAACAGTGTCGACAGATATCGACATCAGATTGTAAGACTGCTTTAGCAGAAAGCTTCTCACGAGAAACCTGGCAAATGCCAATAAAGGTCACCCATCCTGCAGCTAAACCTAAAATAATGGACACGGTATAAGTAATCAAATAAGTAGCGTACCCATGAGAATTAAAAGTAAGCGGATTAGAAACAAATCTCTTCCTTCCTTTGAGTCTGCGCAGTAGCACAGTGATTATAATCATCGTCTGCTCCACACCCGGTGGAAAAGCCCCTGGTTTGAATCCTTAATGGCTCAAGGAACTTTTATGGACTCTTTTGCACTTGGCTGAGATAAAAGGTAGTCGATCTCAGACATAGAATGAAAGGATTTTCCCCTGAAATTTGGGCTTTTCATTCAGTAAAATAAGAAAATCGACCAGAATTTAGGGACTTAATATCCATGGAATATCGAGGGTTTACTGTCAGACAACGTTAACTACAAAATAATTTTGTAGTTGATGTGTTCGTAATTAACTAAGAAAAAGTCATTTGACATTTTCTTGGTTTACCGAAAATGTACTTACAGCCAAAGCTAACTTGTAAACCACTAGGGAAATACATTTTTATGACACGATATGCATTTGTTATTTATTAAAAGTAAAACTAAAGTTGTTTCAAAACAAAAATGCAATTTTGTAGTTAACGTTGTCTGACACTAAGTCCTCGATATAATATCGGTCTTGGCTGGCCATAATAAGAAAGCTTTTTTTGTTCTCTGTTTTGAAACATTTTTCAATATCTATTTAGGTGATAGTTTTATGTCTAATGTGAATTATTATACAGAATGGATTTCGTTTAAGAATTTATATGATCTTAACGATATCTCTTATTACTTTCTCTGTAATTCTGTTTCTGTCAGCGCCTCATTCTCTTAGGGGTATTAGAATAAATTCGGATTATTAAATCCAGAAGATGACTGCGAGATGCAAGCAGCTAAATTTTTTCTGCTCATCACAGGCAGTGATGAAACGTCTTGCACTACGCTTTAAAACACTTTTCGTTCAGCTTGGAAAAGGGCCAAATTGTGGAGAACTCCTGTAAATTATTATTTCTAATTCTCGCCCCCTCATCAGAGACTTGATTAGGACAACTAGAACCTTTATGGAAATGTTTTAAAGCTCTGGTGTTTAAGCAGATCAAGAATGTTACGCAGGCAGAAAGTACACATCCCCGTTTTGCTTCATCTGCATGTTTATATGTTGGGATCCTAACAGCCGTACTTATTAACTACTGGAATGACAAAATTTTGCATTCTTTCTTATAGCACCTGAGGTGTCGAGTTGGAAAACTTTTCACTATGCGCGGTTTCCTGTTTGTATAAAAAATGAAGCCATCAGCGTAAGTGCAGTATTTGGATGAGGTTCACTTCCTGCCTACTTATGGGGTCTCCACTGCCTCAGAGATTATATAGCCCGGGGGTGGGGGAGTTTAGGTAAAAGCTAGAAATGCTTCATTATTTAAGTTAGCCATAATTGGATGCTTACATATCCAATTAGTAGGAACTTTGATAGATCCGTTTAGCTGAAACAGATTTTATATAAAATTACTGGTTCCTGAAAGATCTGGCTAGTCGTGCGTGTCTATCTCAGTACATTTATAGTGTTTTAGTTTTTGTATCCTTTGCCGTTTTATTATCACGTAAAATACAGTTTTATTGTGACGTTTTAATTTCGTTAAATAAAATTTTAATGTTTAACCATATTTTGAGTGGGCAAATTATGGGCAAAATTTGTTAAATTTTGTGTTAAATCGTATTGCCTAATGGAGCCATGATGATGATGATTGTAGGTTTATATAACGTCTGACAAATCCTGATATAAGAGAAATATTTAAAATTATTAATGTTCCGTATCATCCATTCTCACATTTATTTATCTGATCTACCGTTTTCATTTTAATTCCTCCCTTTCAGGATGTACCTTTTACTTTACTTACCAGAAGCGCATCTTCTCGCCATTGGAGCATGGGATGATTCTTTGGAATAATAAGCGTATTTATTAACATGCGCCTCTCTGAAAAGTAATGTTTCTTATCTTCTTGTTTCTGGATGGTGCATGTCTTCGTTCACACTAGTGACTAGTGAGCGCTGTAGTCCGATTTTTCTATTTGAAAGAATACATATAGCTCCTTTGGTATGGTCCAGCCGAGTTGTATACAGTCTAACATTCATGTGCTATAAACAACCTGTTTTTGTGCAGTCAACTCAAACATTGCGACACTTATCCTTTGAAGCTGTTGTCTCTACGGTTACAGTGCTGCGGAGGCAATGCTTGCCCACCCATCACACAGTTCTGCCTTGCCCCTTCTGACTTTCATCATGTTTGGAGACTGAAAAGACATCTGGCAGGGAACCGATTTGGTGAAGTCGATGAAACCAAATGATGTGTTGAAATGTGAAAATAGAAATGTTCTTGGACTTTATTGCAGAGGCTGCACTCGTATCACATTGGGAAAAAAGTGCCCGAATATCATGGATGACTATATCAGAAAAGTGGTCTACTAATTGTGCCTTAAATTTTTGATCTGTAAATGTATCTCTTTCACAAAAACATCTGTTACCTTACTTTTCAAACAGCTTTGTAATAATATATATATATATATATATATATATATATATATATATATAGAATATCATTAGAAAAAGTAAATCAATCCAATAATAAGAATACCATCAAGGACTTAAGAAAACGCAAAAAAAAAAAAAAAAATATTATTATTATTATCGCTTTTTACCGACAATCTAGATGACTTCAACTGGGGCCAACCACCCAGAATGAAGGCAAAAAACGACAAGAAGTTCTCTGTTTCTGTGATGATCAATATATGCTAAGTAATTTAAATCTAAACCAAATATAAACCAGTATAGGCCGAACATAAATCGAATATAAATAAATCGAATGAAGATAATTAATTAAGAAAAATTTTGAAATATTAGAATCAAAGGTAAGAAATATAAGTAAAATATAAATGTAAGCATATATTAATCATCGTTGACCCGACAGAGAACGTAATTTAAGGATTAAAACAAGATTAAATATATAATACATACTACATTTGACCGTATCTAGGACATAATGTAATAGTCGTCAAAATAATATGTGGTGCCCCCTATGTGATGGATACGGTAAAAATAAATAATTAAATTAAATTAACGCAAAGAGAAACATGCAGGTAGTAAGAAGAAAAAAAAAAAAAAATAATAATTTGCTTTATTTCTTGCTTGTACGGCAGGTTGATCAATAATAATTTCCCTATCGCTTACCTGAAATATCACTTCAGGAAAGCAATTAGCATAATTAATTTCAAAAATTTGTTTTCTGAACCTATCGTTTCAATATAATTTTCAATAAAATCGTTATATTTAGTGCCATGTATATATGTAAATAGGATACACTTTGCATTCTTGGTGTCTTACGGCGTAGAAAACTTGTACCCACCGGCTTGCAAATTACAGTGTATCATTTTTTTTTTTTTTTTTTTTTTTTAACACATATAGTTAAATTCATTTAATTTACTTAAATTCACGCTGAGATAACATGCAAATTCAGCTCAGGGTCCTACTATAGGAACGGGTTTGCGATCCCGGGCATACCCGAGCCACAACTTATATCTTGTAATGCCTTTAAGCTGTCCTACACTCTTTATTTTTATTTCTCCGAAATTATTAAGGCAATCCGAGGACGTAGGAGAAACTATTTCTTATCTATACCACTATTTTTTGCCTTTATGGAGTTCAGGTTCTATTTTTCCTACTCCTTTAGTTTTTCTTCTTACTATCTGCATGTTTCTCTTTGCGTTAATTTAATTTAATTATTTATTTTTACCGTATCCATCACATAGGGGGCACCACATATTATTTTGACGACTATTACATTATGTCCTAGATACGGTCAAATGTAGTATGTATTATATATTTAATCTTGTTTTAATCCTTAAATTACGTTCTCTGTCGGGTCAACGATGATTAATATATGCTTACATTTATATTTTACTTATATTTCTTACCTTTGATTCTAACATTTCTAAATTTTTTTAACTTTTATTATCTTCTTTCGATTTATTTATATTCGATTTACATCCGGCCTATACTGGTTTATATTTGGTTAGATTTAAATTACTTAGCATATATTGATCATCACAGAAACAGAGAACTTCTTGTCGTTTTTTGCCTTCATTCTGGGTGGTTGGCCCCAGTTGAAGTCATCTAGATTGTCGGTAAAAAGCGATAATAATAATAATAATTTTTTTTTTTTTTTTTTTTTTTTTTTTGCGTTTTCTTAAGTCCTTGATGGTATTCTTATTATTGGATTGATTTACTTTTTCTAATGATATTCTGTAGACATTGTGGGTGTATTGCATGATTGCTTGCAACTGCATTAACCCATAAATATTAGTTATTGTCTTTTAACTTTCTTGCTTTGCTTTATTTCTTGCTTTCCTTTTATCACTAATATAACTATATATATATATATATATATATGGATATGACAGCCATATATGGACTGGCACTTTTATGAAAAATAATCTTTGGGAGGGAGAGTATAGAAAGGGCAGTAGAAGCACTGATCTTAGAATGATTTCAACGTAATGTCTTGCCGTCAGCGTGCCCTAAGTAACGAGCTGAAGTGAACGGCCATTGCAACTGATGGTTCCCCTACTGCGAATGTGGGAGTTGGCTCGGAATGTCGCTGCCTGATGCAGATTGGATTACCACTGTCTCCAGGGTTTCTACAGAGGCACACAGGCGGCCCTTACTAGATCCCAAACAGAGATGTGATTCGTCTCTAAAGACGACGATACCATTCTTTCGTTGGACCACTTGATAATGATGGAATGACTTCAGTGGCATACGAGGCAACCGACAATGCGAGTGGAGCTCCACTTCTAGTAATAGTCTGCTAATCGTGCTCCCTGACACAGGCGCAGACAGGGTTGGCATTACAATGTTGGAAATCAGGTGGATTGTGGTGGATCTATTCCTGTTTCTTGTTGATAGATCGATCCGTCGATCCTCCAGACTTGTCCGACCTATTTATGCTCATCGTTGTCAATAGCATCCAACCATTCGGGCATCACGACCCGAACGCCGATTAGATGTGTTGATCGTTTAGCTTCTGAAAATTCAATTATCCGTCCTCTTTCAAAGTCCGTTAGCTGTACATTACGCAATATTACGAATGTTAAAGGCAATGCACATGTTTAGGCCGTCATTTGCTCATCGTATTGTTTGCCTGCCTGATAGCATCTATACATGTTTTTATAACACCTTCAAATGTTTACATTAGGACAGTAACTTTCGATCAGCTTGACATGCCAATCGTTTACGTCCATGTACGTCACAGTTATGCACGGAAATTTTAAGGTAAGTCCGTCCATTCTTCTAGGAGAGGCAGTTTCAGTGATAAACAGTGCAGATCATTTATTATTATTTAATAATAATACATTTATCATTTATCAAAACCATTAAACACCCAACATTAGTCATTCATGTGCCAACTTTTGTAAGTTTAGGTTTCAAGATAAATAAATTAAAGTTTCTGTTTATACTCCGGGACGACCACACGGTCTTCACAAGACAAAGAAAACAGAACAAACACCATTTTATTCAGCAGTCACGGGCTTGAACCCCAATCATATTGAATTATGCGAAAGAAAAGTAAATTTTGGATTTAAAATAAATCATTTAATCCATTTCCAGTCAAATGACCGCTTCTTTATAAATGTCTTTTCATTTAATCAGATTCTCAAATATTTGCACAAAACCAGAAGAATAACTGCACTAAGAAATCTAATAATAATTAAATTTCCTGTTACAGTTATTCTATATTGGACTCAGTACTGATTTTCACTGATTCAATCAGTACTGAGTCCAGTTTAATCCCGAAACAGAAGTTTACTTTACACCAGTGGGGTTTGAGCAGTTTAATGTTGATTATCAAGATTGTCATTTTAATTACTACAAATTATATTTTACTAAACAAGAAATGTTTTATTTCAACGTGTCTGTAGAACGTTAACAAAAATTCTCGTTTTCTGACAGCTTAACACAATTGTTTACGTAAAACTGGATTCTTTTATTCCAGCAGCACGATCGCTTGGCTTCCTTCAGTAAAATAAAATGTCGTTAGTTCCTAGGGCGTTCAGCGATGAAAGAGAGAAAGAATCAACCCAAGAAGAACGGAAAAGATAAGAGAAAACTGTTACCTTGCTGACAATAAGCACATTGTGAGACCGTGAGCGAACAGGAACGCTCCTAGCCACAACTAACAACTCCTATTATTGCATCTAGTATTAGAACAAAGAACTCCTCTACTGTCTCCTCCTACTTCGAAAAGAGTTCCTTCTGCTGATCATTGGAGGGAACATTATCTGTTAACGGGAGACAGAAAAAAAATAATGCGAGGCAGACAACAAATAATTACACCGGATAGACAGACAGAGAAAGAGAGGACGTAGACAGATGGTTAAATAAATGGTACGCAATTCCATATGCGCATAGGATAGTGCTTTTTAAGGAAGCACTGTTTCTTCAGTCTTCGATAGAGAAGGAGGGAGAATGGGCAGTCTCTATTTAATGGCTGAATGCGCTGGGATAAACTGATCAACAGGACCATTCCACCACCAACAAGGCATGAACTCACAGCTGCTCAGAATCTGTATTGCTGAATCCTTAACATCTTCACCAAGATCGATAGAAAGGGAATGGAAGACGAGGCTATAAATAGACAGATGAAGAGAGAGAGAGTTAAAAGAAGGATAAAGATATAAAAATAATATCTTGGACTAACATTAAAATGTAAAATATAAAATATTAGACCCGTGATACAAATCCTTTTGATTTCTTTTGTTAATGTTGTTAAGTACATAATTCCAGACTTCGCGTTGGAGTAGTTGTGACATTGCTAGTGAAGCGTTTACAGGGGTACAGATGTAGAACATTGAAGTGTGGGTAAATCCAAGATGGCGTCAGGAAATGTCTCCTGTGTTGAAAAAAAACTATGTAGCGAGTATTTGTTGAAACAAGAACCGAATCCAGCTGAAATTTGCAGAGAGTGACAAATTAATCGAAGTTTAAACTATGTGGATAATCATTGCTGGTCCACATAGTTTAAACTAGCAGTTCCCAACCTTTTTGTCATTTGAGCCACACCTACAGTTAAAAGATGCCATATTTACTGTACGCCTAAGAGTGAATACCATTGAACTCGCCGGAGTTTTCTAACCTAGCTGCATGCCATTGAGCCGAGATTAACCAGCTGGCAATGCTTGGTTTAAACAGCTCTAACTTTCTCAATAGTCATTGTGATGGCGTCCTGATGCGTGGTGATTTAAGATAAGCCATATACAGGAATATTGTCAAAAGAAGCCAACAACAAACAAAAGTTGCAATTTTTCACTGTGTCATTTCTACAATAACTTAGAAATGGCACAGTGACAAATTGGCCCATCTGCTGTACGTTTTTTTTTATAGAAAGTGAAGTTCGCTTAAATCTTGAACCACTCATGTTTATTAATCCAATAGCTTATTTTGTTTTCACAGCCACGCATTATTAAAATATCACGGATTTGCTTTGCTCTTTTAGTAACAGCTCGTTTCACCCATTTTGATTTAGACATCTAATCAAGTCCCATCTGACAACTTCAGAATTAAAACACAACGATAAAAGGTAGGAAAAATGCGGATCACCTACTAATAGAAATTATCAAAAGGTTTACACATTTGTTTAGCCTTAGGAAGTGGAGAATAAACGTGTAATACGGACATCAACGAACACATAAATGTACAGGAAATTGAAGCAGTTAAAACAAAATGTATTCCCGGAGTGATGGGAATATTATGTCCCAGCACGTGCAGCACTTCTCGTGTCCGTCATTTATTCGTTTTCTTGTCAGGTACGTTGATGTGACAGTGTGTGCCTTAAGTTTATATTATACAAACATCATTACTCATTTTACAGTTAGCAAGGTAGACCAGTACGTAGTTATACCAGTCGTTCGTGTCATGTGGCGGTAAAAGGGGACACCAATTATTCCCAGAAGATCCTAGGTTGGAATGAATGGTGCGAGGTAATCGCGAGGCAAATAAAGTCATGAGGCTTCAGTATATTGCATCTACATCGCATGTATTCTAGGCAGGGTTGCGCCTCAGGCCGACTAACTCCAATATCGAGCATTTATCGACAGTTCTTCCTGGCTGTAACGGAAATAGATTTTAAGACTTTTACCAAGTGAATGGTGTGCATTGAATCCGCTCTATCGTTATGGTGGTCGGAAGGATTCTATCAAGAGTGAAAAGTCAATTGTTGGTTGTTTAGTTGGTTGATGTAGGCTTTTAGGCGATTCAGCAACTTAGGCCATATTGCGCCATATATAATATACTGTACCTGTAAATTGCATGTGTTCTGTGGTTGATTTCTTATTTTCTGGATGAAAAACCCGAGTTTCCGGGCGAAAAATCATGCTCACTTCGCCTTATATCGACTAACTCTGTCACGTTATGAGAAAACACCAAACTGTTGGAGATACATTATCATTCTCTTTATAGGTTTCCTTGTTTCTTATCCCATGTTGCCCTCGCTAGCAGCACTGTCCTGATTCGAATCTTACCAAACTTTTTATGGACTTGGAAACTCGAGTTTTTAGTCCAGCAATTATGAAAATCGGTCACAGAAATACATACAAAATTTACAGACATTATGTACTATGTAATATGGTCCAAGTCGCTGATGTGCCTAAAACATTTCCAATTATAACAATTATTATTCCAGTTATTCCCATAATTATGAGTTGTGAAATTATCTAAAATGTTTAGGTTATAGAAGTGATGAACAGCTGTTATTTTAAATAATTAGGAAAGTCTGAAGTTCAATCCTTTTAAAACGTTCCAATTTCATTTTTTGCAGTTAAATATGAGGTCAATCCAAAAAAAACCCGAAATTTTTGGTTCTTGGAATTTCAGGAATTTTTAAGAAATCTCTGAAATTCAGATGGTTGTTCCTAAGCATCTTCCATAAATTACGAGCAGCCATGTGTAGTGCGGTGGGGAGTATTATTGGTTACAGTTATGAGGAAGGTTGTGTTATGATGCGTGTTCACAATGAGCTTCAGAATTCAGTGTAGCTCATCACAGAGTGATCCAGTTTCTTGAAACATAACGTGCTCTACTGGAGAAATCTTCCATGATCCAGGATAGGCTTGATTTCAGTGCAGGAAGATCTTTGCTAGCGGATATCCAAATATCTAGAAGAAACAACAGCAATTTCGATTGAATCTACAGCACGAGGCGCATTCTACAACTCAATAAAATGTATTCTTAAACCTCATAATGGTTGTCAATTAGACATTTGTTGCCATCTCTGTCGAAAAAAGAAATTGAAGCTTTGGACTGCTACAGGAACACTATATTCACGCGGTCCCTTGACTCAAGATTCATTTACTGTGCATCGTGAAGATGAAACAAACATTCACGTTCGTTCGACACCCAGCACACCTTAAGTGGTGATGCGCAACATGCCATAAAAAAGCAGACCAAAATGTTTTATGGAAGTTGAGATTTCTTTATGGGTTAATAAGAGCATCATATCAGTCTTTCAGCAATTCCATTGGGAAGTTTCGATCTGTATTTGTATAATCCGTGCTTGGTGCTTTGATGTTTGTATTTTTCGGAGCTCGAAATGTGATGTGGCAGATAGTGCATACAAGACGGACAAGAAGGAGACTGTTCTATACCAGTGCATGCAGCAACCAAAAGATTTTTACAACCAAATTATAAAAATAATGGATGGTTTCCTAAATAAGTACCGGTGTTAATTCGAGAAGTAATGTGTCTGTATCTGTAAACAAATAGATTTCGTTTTACTTTGATTCACATTCATATATTTCTATTTAAAACGAACGAAGCAGATACTAAGTATGCTTCACGTTTCACCGAAGTTTAACCTGTTGTCAGCAGATACGACAAATGCACTGTGTTACCAAAAGTATTGGAATACTAACACAGTATATTTCAGGAATTTATCGGTTATATAAAAAATACTATGGCGCTAACTGTCGTAGCATAGAAATATAAATTAAGATACAGAAAGAAACGGTCCCATCTGCAATTCACATACCAAGTGGAAATGACCTCAGCTAATTTGAATGTGTACAGATGATCTGAGAGGAGGAAGGACCACATAGCTTGACAACAAGAGATATCTTTACAGTTTTCAGTGTTATCCAGAAAAATCACACCTTAAATTGCCTGACCTGAGAAGGCTCGAAACACAGAAGCAACTGTCAGTGAGTGAGCAGGGCGGTTCATCAAGAGAGATTGCAGTACCGAGTTATCATCTTGTGACGGGTGCAATGGTGGCATGTTCAGAGGAACTCACCTCTCGAAGAGGAGAAAATGGTTCCCTGCAACAACGACTCTCACTGAATGCTGTGTTTATCATATGAAAGAATTCCAGTGCGATGCCATCCCTAGAATGTCTTGAAAAGGACCGCACCATCCCAGCTGCGAAGTATAGTGATGATAGTTGTTTCGGTCTCCTTTTCGTTGTGGTGTTCGGCCGATTGTTTTTTTTGGGTGGAACCGAGTAGATGGGGAGGGATATTTTCTATATGCAAAATTTCCTTTGGTTTTTAATATTACTGTCGGAAGGGGAGCTCTACACCATGCTAAAATCTGATCTGTAAAATGGTTTTCGTCTTTCACTTGATGTCCCATACTTTTGGTGAGGAAGTGTATAAGCGGCCAAAGCGCTTTACTGGGATAGAACGGTATATAAACTGTTAATCATGACTTATTATTACACATTTTTTCTCACCAGAGTTTTATTGTATCTTTCGTTTACTTCAATAAATGAAGATTTTCTTATACGTCACTTGCCGGCCGGCCAAGGAAATTCCTTTTCTTATTTTCATACTTGTAAGTAGCACATGCGGTCTGGATTAAAGGGGTCTGCTTATTGTTCCAGAGAGGATAACAAGTTGATAATGAACAAGAGAATGGATTTCCATCGAGACAGAATAAGCAGTGTAGCGGGATCGTATCGACATGAAAGCGGCATCCCGAAGACATTGTCTTTTAATCTTAGTTATTTTTTCCTTTTATATCCTAGCTATTCATTAGCGAGAAAGGAATGAAGAGGCAGGCAGTAAAACATACGGAAAATGCTTTCCTTTACGTTCCTGGCAAACAGGTCCAGAATGGAAGATAATCTCCCTAGACAGAGATCCATTGCAAGCGGAATATTGTTGATTTTGAGATAAATTAATTGGACGGAGAATTACGGAGAGAAGCCATCTTACTGAGTCACCGTGTTCTCATATCACGAGAAAAAACAAGTCCCTTCTCCCTAGTTACTGCGTCTAACTGCAACAGGGATTATTGATGGTCTTATTAGATGAGTGCTTCTCTGCTGGTACATCGCATTCATTATAGGAAATAATCTATTTGTTGGAGATAATTCGACTGGAGAGTAATGGTTACGATGTCAAAACGGAATGCCGTATGCATTCCATTATATTTAGAAAAAGTAAATGAACGCCTTCAACTGTAAATGTTTATTCAGCCTGCAATTCGATATGTTACCTGGAAGTCTTCTTCAGAAGAAAAATGCTATCCATTTTGTTCCCGAGGACACGCATCCGAAGACGTCGTTTGTTCTGTATACATTTCAGAGAGGTTTCTGGTTTTCATATATGCATTTCGCCTTTATCATGGATGCATACTTTTGGCGAATTTTTTTTACTTTTGGAAAGAAACATGTTCTTTTCTTACTGAAACAACCATATTTGTGATAGAATACAGCAGGAGTAATGGAATATGCTATTTATGGTCTGCACATTTAGCACAGTGGTATCGTCACCGTTCGGGTGGAACGAGGCTCGGGTTCGGATGACGCGAGGAACTTTAATTAGCTTTTTTCATTCTGTGGCTAAGTTAGTGAGTCTGAGGCGTAGATAGCAAGGTCCCCTCCCCCAAAAACTGGGGTTTTGTTTTCGTCCAGAAAAACAGGCAAAGCGACCAGAGAACACACGCAATTTAGAAACACAAATACGAATTTATGTGATCAATTACTGGTAACCATAATATAATAATAATAATAACTATTATATTTATGAACTTGATCCACGAGGACTGTAATTTCCTTACTGCTGCTATCATCAAAGCAATTACTCTTTTTGACTCTGGCAGCCAATTATACCATGAATCTGAAGCAGTCTGCTTCGATTCGTATTTTAAATCTAGAAAATAATTATTCTTGAGCAAGATCGAAGAACTAATTATGTTTTTATCCAAGTCTGCTGATAGAACCCTAAAAGGGGTTCCAGAAACGTAGTGTATGACTATTCTGGAGTTTAACGTATTGCATTAGAGGAAACTTACTCACGCTGCCATAGAAACTATTATCAGAGAGATATACAATACAGTCAGAGACATCCCTGCGTTCTACAAATAGGGCCACTACGTTTCAATCTGACTTCTTAGAAAAGTCAAAGCAGGATGTTTCCGTCAGATACAATTGAAATCCTAAACCAATTTCAAATTGATTATGACAAATGATGCCTTATGAAGGCCTATTTAACTGATATCTTTCAACAAACAACTGAGAACAATACTAACTCAAACCATATCCTGGAAGTCTCCAACCCATATCAGTGAAAATATGTCGAGCCAATTAAATAAATCTATAGGAGAAGCCTTCCATTTGCTACAGGTGCCTTGTGGAATCTTCATCCGGCAACTGAATCTACAAACTAACTCTCGTACCTATGCTGATTACAACAGGCTCGCCACATCAAAATAAATTATGACATTATCATAAAAATTATGTGAGCATTTTATTGTCTATTTTTTCCTTTCTCTCCCTAATATACTATGCTTTTAAAAAAGGAAAATCCTGTATCTTTGTGCTGCTTTTAAATAGCTTCAAGGTACACGAATCGCACACTATTCAAACACGAATAAATAATAATAATACCAATAAGTTTAAGCAGTTGTTTACTCCAGATATTCAAAAGGTTATAACCTTTTCCTACTAACATTCAATAAACTAAACTTACGACAAACACATGGTGAAAAAGTATCAATTTATTTATTTAAATTTTTAATTCAAGATCCCATCTAATGGGATTTACCGAACAGATTAATAATTGTTTCGCGATATTAATCATTGGAGTATATGAGCTATGGAGGTCTTCAATTCCCTCGTGGGTAGCACAGTTGGTAGGATCGCCGTTCTCCCCGCACCAAGTGAAAAAGACCTGAGTTCAAGTCCCGTCGATGATGTCAGGAATTTTTATGAGCTTCGTTCATAATTGAGTTAGTCGTTCTCAGACGAGGGCAGTATCGTTTTTCTCCCGAATTTTCGTCGTCCAGAAAACAAAAAATCGACCTCAGAACTCATGCAATTTACAGACAATATAAAAGAAACAATATGGCCTTATTTGCTGATGCTCCTAAAACCCAACAACAAGTCTTCAATCCGGAATATCGTCCTTAATTCCCTGATGTCATTTTGTTTGCCGAAGTTAGACGAAATACACCCACGACGACATTCTCATACTGCACCAGTGATTCATTGACTTCAACTCTCGTGTATGTTATGACAAGTGGAACAAATGTCTCTACTAGCAAAGCGAACCAGTCATATTAACGGCCTTTCTCCGACTACAGGCGTTCTACTTTCCAGCTTCCAACAGTACCTCATTTATCTCGTTTAACCAGTAATCCCCTTGCATGTGGTGGCTACTGTTTTAGTGTTTTTTTGCCTTCCGTTTGTTTACCATGGCAATAAGTTATCTAAACAAAAACAACAGAAAGAGGGTGTTGTCAAAGTAAAACTAGCAGACCTTCAAGAAAGTTTGAGATATTCTCGTCCCTTGTTTCAACAAATAGCTTGTCTAGGGGTGAGTGGGAGAGAAACTGTTACGAAGACAGATGCTAATGCTCTTTGCGTATTTTTTCCAGTTTCTCCCACTTACACAACTTTGCAACGATGAAGCTGACGTGGGTTACTGGTGAATATTAAAAAGAGGATAAAAATAGACAAATGACAAACGTTGCGCAATGTCTTTTTAGGAATTACTTTTATACTTTCTAGTCCGCATAGTTCATTTAACTTCTCCCTCATAGCTGAAATGATGTACACCACGAAATTGAAGTATTTTGTTTCCTGTATTTGTGGGGATGATTAAGTAATACAACTTCTGCTCTCTTTCTTATTATCCGTTCTAAAATGTAGCAAATATGATATGAAACAAATTGTGTTTTCTCAAATAAATACGATTTTCTTGATGGGGAAGCCGAAGTACCCGGTCATCTCTGAGTGCTGGTGTTAAGCTTTCTTCCGAATTCTTTGATTTTATAATTTTAAATAGGCACAAGTCATTGAACAACCGTAGTTACTGACAGAACACCTACTTGCCCACTAACGTCCACATCTCCCTACATAAAAGTAATATGGACTATCCATAGCTGGTCATACAATTTTGAGATCAATTTGATGTGGTGAGAGGAGTGCATTACAAGTCGGAATCATATGCTAAAATTCAAGTATGCAACGAAAAAGAACGTTTTGATACACAGTTTTTTCATTATTGAAGTATCTGCAAAAGCGTTTTCTGAAACTACACAAAAATCAAGCTAACGAAGATAAAACTTAAAAGTTAACTAGAAATTAATTCGGTAAGCAGGGAAAATTTCAGCAGTGCGTTTGGGTTGTTTAAAATTTGTGCAGAGATAACTAAGATCACGAGCGCCAGTATGTTGTGCGTAAATTACGTACAATCCTGTGGTCGCGGTGTCAGTTTTTGGGATGAAAAACTTACAAAAGTAAAAGGGTTTTAGAAAGTTTTTCTCCGGAATTTTTAGAGGGAAACTTAGAGACATCTGAAGATGATTAATTTGATTCCATTCCTTATGAAATAATAATAATAAAAAAAAAATCAAAAGTTCCTTTCATTCCATCGGGACCTATTTATAAACTTATTCCGGGGTTGAAGAAGAGATCCAGACCTTCCCAACGGTTTGAAAGAGCAGCAAACCTATCAACTGTACTGTTTGCAGTGGTCATCAGTCATAGAAAGTGGCACTTATGGATCACGTGACCTAAACTCATTCTTGTTTCCATATTTATCTTCCGAAGAGAATCAGACTGATTGAAATAAATAAAAAAGACGAACAGATAAATAGAAGAAATTTAAGTCTGATACGAGCACAGGGCTACGTCTAGCTTTACACTTTTATGACTTTTTACCAGTCATAAAGCTATACTGCAAGCATTATTTGTAAAGAAAGTATGGTAATGCTTATCAGAGAGTATGAAATCTTGTGAGGATCTCGTTTTCACGACGGGCAACAAACTCCGCATGGGTGAAGTAATCTCAACAACTACATTACCGGATGGCACAATGACAACAACTTGGCAAAGCATAATAAATAATATCATCGACTCTATTTTCAAGCAGATGGTCACCTCAGTCACCCAGCTTCAAGTTCAGCTTTGCCACTAAAATGAAGCATACTCAATTCGACAGGCCGAACCCCCCCCCCCCTTCACTCTAAAAGAATTGACTCTTGCAACTGCCAAGATTAGGAACCACAAGACATCTACTATTGCATCAAGGACTATCTCTCACAAAGAAGTATAACAGTTAAAGCACCCTACAGCTTGGGAAACCAAGAGTACTGTGTACAGGTGTCGAGGCCTTATTTTAGGAAGGATGTAGAGTTGCTAGAACGAGTACAAAGAAGGGCAACAAAATTGGTGAGGGGAACAAAGGTGTGCTCTTACGAAGAAAGGCTTAAGTTCTGCAAATTGCAGCGCCTGGAGAGAGTAGGGACCTGCGAGGTGATCTGATTGAGGTGTATAAGGCCTTGAATGGGTTGAGCAAGCTGAATGCTGATGGGATTCTTCCTCTTGCTCAGATTAAGAACCTGAGGGGGCACAGATTCAAATTGAGGAAAGACAGTTGTAGAATAGACGTGCGGAAATTTCCCTTTAGCCAGCGGGTAGTTGATTGGTGGAACAGACTTCCATCTTTTGTTGTGGAAGTTCATAGCTTAAATACATTTAAGGCTGAGCTGGACAGGCATTTGGAAAGAATAGAGAGGTGAAATGGGAAGTTTTTTTTTTTGGCTGATGCTACATAATCTTGTTTTCTTGCATCATATGCCTCTACTGATGCTAATGCTATCCAACCAATAAGGGAGGACAATCTATGTATTTCGATCCAGGATACCAAAAACTTTTCGAAATTTCAGACATTCTCAGACAATATTTTTAAGAGAAGTCTCACCTTCTTCAGTATAGTAAATAGGTGATTGTATATATGTGACACCGAAAATAAGACCCAATATTTTTGGGGCCATATTAATATTTAACTAATTCAAGTTGCTTAGTTGTTAATTGTATATATGTAAATTGCAATGCTTATTCTTCACCTCTTGTGAGGAGTGGTGATAGCGGTCTTAAGATTTATGTTTAGATCTTCAGGTTGCGTAAGATTTTGATTTATTTTGTGGCTTAAGCTTAGTCAATATATGTAATTGTTTTTTTTTCCCTACAGTTGGGCAGCCTTAGAAATTTTGTCCATTGGCATTGCACTCCCTCCAATGGACAACCTGCTTGTGCAGAAAGCACTAGATAGTAGTACCTGGCCAGGATATGTGTGCCTAAGTATGGGCACCAGACAACAGATGACCAGGTGTCGCTTTTAACCTCCTTTCGGGGCAACAAAAAGGCCTGTAGATAGACATATGTTTTTTTCAGCACAGTTTTTAAAGGTGGAATTTGGCTAACGCCTAGACGCCGCCCAAAAAAGATGTTATAAATATTTACCCTATGAAAAGCAATATTCATACATATTGCTTTTCATAGTTTGTAAGTGAAGCTTTATTAGCATTAGCATTAGTAGAGGCATATGATGCAAGAAAGCAAGCTTATTCAGAATCAGCCAAAAAAAAAAAAAAAAAAACACACACCACTCCCATTTTACCCCTCCGTTCGCTCGAAATACCTGTCCAGTTGAGCCTTAAATTTGTTTAGGCTATCAACTTCAACAACAAGTGATGGAAGTCTGTTCCACCAACCAACCACCCGCTGGCCAAAGGCAAATTTCCGCATATCTATCCGACATCCGTCCTTCCTCAATTTGAATTTATGCCCTCTGAGCTGATTATTCTGAGCAAGATGAAGAATCCCATTGGCATTGAGCATGCTCAAACCATTCAAAGCCTTATACACCTCTATCAGATCACCTCGCCGGTGCCTAGTCTCCAGACTCTGTAATTTGCACAACTTAAGCCTTTCTTCGTAAGAGCAACCCTTTGTTCCATTCACTAATCTTGTTGCCCTTCTCTGTACCCGTTCCAGCAGCTCTACATCCTTCTTGAAATGAGGCCTCCAGACCTGTATACAGTACTCAAGATGTGGCCTAACCATTGCCTTATACAGGGGAATAATCACCTCCTTATCCCTGCTAGAAAAATTCCTGTATACCATTGACAAGACACCATGAGCTACTCTTGCAGCTCGTCTGCACTGCTCAGAGAACTTCATATCTGCCTGCACAATTACCCCAGGTCCTTTTCATTCTCCACCACTGTCAATGTAGTACCGCAGTGTTGATACGTTGCTCTGGGGTTACTGTTTCCCATATGTAGTACTTTACATTTGTCAATGTTAAACTTCATTTGCCACCTCTCAGCCCATCTGCTCAACCTTTCCAGATCCTGTTGCAGCAGCATAGCGTCAGTGGTGTCCTTAACAACCCTGCCGACCTTTGTATCATCTGCAAACTTGGACATTAAACTTGATATCCCATCATCAATATCATTCATAAACACCGAAAACAACAACGGACCCAACACTGAACCCTGAGGAACTCCACTAATAACATTAGTCCACGTTGAGCAGTGTCCATTGATTACCACTCTCTGTCTTCTGCCACTCAACCATCCCCTTATCCATAGCAGCAATTTGCCTCCAATGCCACACTGCTCCAATTCGTGCAACAGTATCAAAAGCCTTTCTAAGATCCAAATATATAATATCAAAGTTATTCCCTGCATCCAGTTCTTTTGTGACTACATCATAGTATCCAATCAAATTGGTCAGGCAAGACCTACCCTTAACAAAACCATGCTGCGTCTGAGCTATAACTGAATTCTTGTCTAGATGATCCTGCAGTGCTTCTTTAACCAGTGCCTCCATTAATTTACCTGGAACAGAAGTTAAACTAACAGGTCTATAATTACTTGTGTCAGCCTTTGATCCTCCTTTGTGAATTGGGGTTACATTTGCACATCTCCAGTCTATGGGTACCTCCCCTGAGTCCAAAGAAGCTCTCATAATTATGGCTAGGGGTTTGCTTACTTCCTTTGCTGCCTCCTTTAATATAACTGGATAGATCCCATCCACCCCAGGTGCCTTTTTTATGTTTATCCTCAACAATCTCTCCTCCACTTTCCTCTCAGTTATTACAAAATCATCCAGCTCACTGCCAATGTTTACTTTACCTACATCATTCTCCTTCCAGAATAACTCCTCATGCGTGAATGTAGATGCAAAATACTGGTTTAGATTGTTAGCCACCTGAGCAGGATCCTCAACTGTTGAACCATCAATATCCAGTGGACCAATCTGATTCATTCCTTTCCTTCTTGAGTTTAAATAGGTAAAGAACTCTTTTCTCTGTTTTCTTTGCATCCTTTGCCAAGGATTTTTCGTAGTCTGCCTTTGCCTGCCTAATCTCCTTTGTGACTTGGTTACAGACCAACTTATATCTATCATAGGCTTCCATGTCACCCATTAATTTGTATGTATCCCATGCATTTTTCTTCTCTGCCACATGTCTCATTAGTTCATCTGACAACCATTTAGGCCTAAACCTTGAACAATATTTCTTAGTTGGTATGTAAAGCTTGGTAGCCTCCAAGATTAGTTCCTTGAATGCTTCCCATTTTGAGTTTGCTGTTGGTAACATCATCAGTTGGTCCCACTGTATAGAATTTAAATACTGTCTCAGACCATCATAGTCGCCTTTACGAAAACAAAAACCCTTCCCTTTACCTCTGATGGTAGTTACCTCCTTGAGTAAATTCCACTTCAACATACTATGATCACTGCCACCTAGTGGTTCATTTATTTGCAGATTCTTAATGCATGAAGAATCACTACTGATAATCAGATCAAGAGTATTGCTCCCTCTTGTTGCCTCACGAACATGCTGATGTAGAAAACAATCATCCAATAAATCCACAAAAGCCTTGCTAGTGTGTGAGTGACCAACCCACAAATTCCAGTCAATATCTGGGAAATTAAAATCCCCCATTATAAGACTCTCTGATTTACTGGCCCACTGTATTTCCCTGTATAATTGGAAATAGTTTATTACCCAGAATCAGATGATTGTAAATAAAAAGTGTTTGTGTCTATGTATATTTGTACATATGTAGATAAACGTAATGCAAAAAAATAATAAATATATTCATTTTCATTCATTCATATTGGTTAAAACTTGTTTAGTATTGGTGGTAAGATACTATTTATATAAATATTGGGTTGTATTTTACTTAAGCTCTATACAGTCGATGAGAATTGTTTTTAGTCCCAAGTATCGGGTTTCCTTGATGGTTGGGTGTTGGGTATCTAGTTAAACTCAACGCTTTAATGATGAATCCAATTGTGGTATTTGTGTTCGTTTGCTGCCAGAATTCTTGGTAAGTGATATCAGAAGATTGGGCTTAGGTTTAGCGCAATTAAATGATGGTCAATGCTGATGCTGTGCGATTGGTTCAATCACCTTGATGATAGAAATTGAATGTTAAGTGGTGATTCATACAACGATGGTTCAGAGTGTTACAAGAGCATAATACTTGTTAACATACATGAGATGTGTACGTTTATCATTAGATATTGTTTGTTTTAGATTGCTAACTTGCATCTAATGGTAATAATTGTAAATAATGTTGAATTTAATTTTGTTACAGTGTAAATTTTCCACTAGCATTCTTCTAACTCGTTTCTGTTCTCTGTTTAAACCCTTCTTTTCTGTTTCAGACGATATCTCCTTCTTCATCCCCCTTCTTTCTATCCCGTTTCCTTCACTACCAGTTCCCATACTTCTCCTTATATAAACTTTTACTTTCCTTATTTACCTTGGGGTTTCCAGCTTGTTTGGGCACCTCAGTGAGCGTTTTTGGGTTGTAGAGCCTGGCTGCCTCCACGTGGCTTGTGATGGGAACCGGGTGGCAGGTAACCGGGTCTTCCCCGCCCCTCCTGGCTGCGAAATGCCGGACGCCGGCACACAACACTCAACAGAACACACATACTCTAACACACACTTTCCGGCCTTGGCACTATGGCCTTACAGACGCACCAGCGGCGTATAGGGGAAACCCTGTTTATCGCCATTTATACAATCATACTTTGAATACTTTAAATCCCTTTAACCCCAAACCACCGCAGAACTTGTTGAACTAGTGCCATTAAAATGTGACTTAGAGCCTTGACAAATGTGGTACAGTTGTGTTCTCTGATGAGCCCTGTTTTAGCCTACAAAGAGATTCTAGACGTTATTTCATCTGGAGACAACGAGGATTGCTGTCATCTGGAGACAACGAGGAGTGGGGCTAAATAATGATCAACGGCCGCATTCCCTATTTATGTTTTTGATACGGTTACGGTAACTACGCAGAGGTACCGAGAACAGATCCTTGAGCCTTACGTGCCACTTTTTTGGGGGTGCGGTTGGTGCAGAATTTCTTTTCATACACGACAATGCGACTGCACATAGAGCTCAAATAGTGCAGGAATATCTTTAATCTAAAGATATCTAACGGCTCCCGTGGACAGCGTAATCTCCAGACCCAAATCCGATCAAACATGTGTGGGATACCCTTGGGCGACGCATTGCACGCCGACAGCCAACGCATCGGTCACTTTTGCTATCACCTGCGTTAGTGGAAGAATGGGATTTGTTGCCACAGAATCTTATAGGCCCTTATATCAAGCGTGGTTCACCGCTGTCGGGCCTGTTTAGTCGTTGGAGAGTCCATACCATTTGGTTACGATCATATTTTATAGCATCTTGTATCGACTTCTGTAATGTGACCTGTTTTGTAAACTTGTACTACCCCTATAAATGTTTCTTATATCTCTCCGAAGTTTGTCGCTGTCTCCTTATTCCATTGTTATTCTATGTTACATCACCATACCAAATTTTGTTCCACTTCATGGCAAGTTGCACGAGTTACACCACGTTTTCTAGTTGTTCTTTTAATTTTGTCGTGTATTGTATACCGAAGCCTCATGGCCATATCTGCCTTACCGTTATATTTCTAATCGTCCACAACATAATTTTGGTGCTCATTTTAAATACAGCACAAAATAAAATATTTGACAATAATGTATATTTTTCATCCAGTTTTCATTAGTAAATGACTCATTCATTCTGTGAGCCACAATCGACTGCAAAGAACGATGTTTTCTGGTGCAATATGCATCCCCAATCGAGACGAATTACTTTTTTATGATTCCATTTGCGGTATTGTGTGATTAAATCTGAAATTTTGTTTGAGAAATTCTTCCGTTCAGTGGCGCTCTTTTTTTTAATTTTTTTTTTTAGCAGTTCTAAAATTAGTTTGCGTGAAAGGTGTTCGGTGGTGGTTTATTTCTGTGCTTGTGGCAATAGTTTTGCGAAGTAGTTCTCGTTAACCAAAAAAGAAAGCTGCAAATTTTGCTGGTGATCTGCTGAATTTGGGGATGACTGACCTACTCCAAACCGTCGTTTTATCTTTGAGGTGCCCCAGAGATATCGTTACACAGTTGAATGTAAGTACTTTACTATAATTGCTAGCTAATGAGTACAATACCTGTCTGTAATGATTATGACTGAAATTTTACTTTTAAATTGTTGATTGATACTGTCCAACTTGTAGACGAATCAGTTCAAACTGTAACTTGTGCATTATACCAATCTGCCATTAGTATTCTTCTCTGCCATTTCATACCACAAATTTTGTGCTTACACCATTGAGAAATTGGCGATCGATATGTGTAGGGGGGGGGAGAGGCTGTGATTAGCCGTAGGAGGAATGGCTGCTGGTTTTGTTCAGTGTATGTTCGATTAAGTAATCGGAGCTGTCATTCAAACTTATCGGATATAACCTTTCGCTTAAAGGTTGGATTTCACAGCAGAGGAGGGACAGTTTGGCCTGATTGAATTGTATTTATTTGAAAAGCAAATTTATTTTATTTTACTGTTCTTAGTGTCGAATAAAACTACTTTGGTAAAAGACATCAAACTTCAGGATACAGTGAAGGCTCGTGAGCAAACGTCCATCGTACCAGTGCGATAAATCTTTACAAATAATCAAATGTATAATGCGATGTTTTATAAATCTGAGTTAAAATTACAAGTGTTCTTGGTGTTCGGGAGTTATGCTGCACGGTTATTTTGCAATGCAGTCTTTTTGTTTTCGCTTACCTTTGTTTTCGGGGTGTTTGCGATTCTCTGCTACCTCACTTACCCACAGTATGAGGGGGTCAACAAAATCGTTGGCGCCGCTAATAGAACACAATCGCCATTCTTCGTTTAGTCCTTGATAATGTGCAGTTTATACATCCTGTTTTTGACCAGTATTCCATTCAGCAAAAGTTGATTAAACGAACCTTGGATACGCCGTGGAATACTTAACCGTGTATTCCTCATGAATGATCAATAACTTGAAAATTACTGTATGATGTCCCTCACTGGTTCTTACTAATCATGACTGACAGCTTCTGTCAATCAGGTTAATATCATCAGCATATCGCTGCGACGTAAAGTGAATATGCTATGAAATTATGACCTGCTAAATACCTAACTGCATTCATGTAACCTAAAATAGGTTAAACAGAAAATGGCTTCAAGCCACATCTCTTTAACCCATTCAAGCCAATTGTCAAGCTATTGATGTATCGTATCTAAGTTACAGGAACGTTTTCCCCCCTAATTTTTATCAATAAGTAAATGAAATCGCAAAGAGCTCCAAAAGAGTGTCTTTTAATGCTATGGAAAGCGTTTTCGTAACTTTCATGCGATTGGTTGAGCTGACAGTCAAACTACATGACTTTCGACTCTCATCTCTCTTTACTAATGACAGCTCCTGTCAGTCAAACTGCGCACCATAAAAAAGCCGTTGATAAATATGTTGATCTTTCCAGGAATGTTCTTCGTACGTACACGTTTCATTCTAAATTTTGCAAAAGTTGGTAAGGAAAGAGTAAAAGTGTTTGAAATTCAGCGAGGTTTTAAATTTCTCTTAGGATAATAATATGAAATTATGTTCTCTAAAAGCTGTTTCGCACAGTCAGCTTTACTTCACTGCACAAGTACATAACTTGTTCAGTGGCCATATTATAATTTGTTCTAGAATTTACTACAAAAAGAACAATTTTTTAAATTGCTAATCAATGTGGTTCTTGAGTAATTTTTAATTGCAGTTATACTGCATTCAGTGAACATGGACAAGCATCCCAGTGTTCACCCTTTGGACACCTTGTTGAGTCCGTGCCACGACGAATCTGGGATGTTCTGAGGGATAAAGGGGGGGGACCTATTGTTTATATGTAGGTGTACTTAATAGTGACCACTTAGTATATACATTCTGGAAAACAGTGAACGAAAGTTTCCTGCGATCCTTTTGATTTTAGCAGCTACTGCGTTTAGTTATAACCAATTCATAGCAACAGGTGCTTACAGTGGCATAGTATTTGGGGTCAGGCCCCACCGGTGGTTTCTCACATCTGCGCCGTATGTACTCTGTGATGAAATGCAGAAATGGCGCCTCCGTAGCCAGGTGGGAAGGAGCAGCAGTGCGTAGCACACGCTTCTTGATTAGACCGGGGTTCGAGCCCGTGAGCCACCAAATATGGAGGATGCGGAAAGGTCAGGGAATGACCCCCGCATATCCCCGGAGCAATATCGCCTTAGTTGCTAATGCTCCTAAAAAAAAACCCAAACCAATGCAGAACTACAAAAGCTAGGAAAAGTGTAATTTTTGTAGCATTGTGTTTTGTTCTGTTGTTGTGTCTGGCTGCTTGGCGGCAGATCCCCTAGTGGGACCCTCTACGTTGCCTGTCACCACCACTGAGAGGTGAGCCAGGCTGCCCATTATACTCTGTTTCTGGACGGAGACCAAATAAAAAAAAAAGGGGACGGAGTAGATAGCATGAGCGTGGGATTCATAGTCGGGAGGAAGATGGAAGGCGTTCTTCGGTTGAGGTAGGTATGAAGAGTGGGCTACTCCCTGTTCTTGGGGGGGGGGTGAGGGTCCCAGTAGACATTGGGAAAGTTGATAGAGTTCCAAGTCTAGAATGCTTGCATAGAGAAGGTCGCCATTTGGCAGCTGTTTTCAATGATTCATCCAAGTGAGTTTCCTTTAATTGTTAGCTTACTAGTCTTGCCGCTGTCTGAGCTCTGATACAATTGTATTCCTGATCTCAAAAGGCTGACAGCTGTTTGTAGGTATCTTCGTTATCAAGGAGGTGGTGCCCCTCACCACGAGGAAGAGACAGTAGAGGTTAGCATACGGCTTCTAGGGGCATGGTAAAGGTGGCAATCGTATAGCATATGCTCCCAATTTTCGTCTTCTCCGCAAACACAAAGAGGGTTATCATCAATTGGCTTTGAAGGAACCATGGCCGGTTAATATATAGGTTAGGTGCAGACCAGGAGCTGGCATGAGAACGAGCTACTCTGAACAGACGAATTTCAGGAATGAACTTTTAAATACTACTTTTCGAAATAATGAATACAGAAATCCAAGTCAAATAGTATTATGAATAAACAACAGCTTACAAATTGTACATAAGCACTAGATAAAAATTTATGCGCCATAGAAATGAATGTTGCGCAGCTTTATTTCGAAATAAGTTTCCATACGCCTGATTGGTTATTTTCTTCTATCTTCCATGTAGGTAATAAGATCGTCTGAGTAACTGCACGATGTATTTTTTGAAGTGCCGTTCCTACGTTTATTTACTGATATTATTCTTTTACAATAATTTACCGTTTAACGCATGTACTCTATCTTGTCAGCGTCTGCGAAGTTAGCACCATGATTTACTGTCTGGGATAGAATTTTTATATCGAATATTTTATTTTTTTGTGTTGCCTTTGTCGCTTTTCTTCAGATTTGATGATTGAGTTCCGCGATAACATTACAAGTAATGGGGAAACAAGGCGTTAGCATCGCGTTGTTTCGCAGAAGTAATATAACCCAATTTCTGTCGAACGTCTCGTGCTTCGAGAACTCAGTTTTCACAAATTATGTCGCAGGTGTTTCCGTTACTGAAACGAGAACTAATTTTCTAATTTTTTTCATTGCTTCTTCCAGTTTTTAAAGGCTGTCGTGATAATTTCAGTAACAAAAGTCGCTGAGGGATTTGTAGTAATCGGCAAAAAAGTCTTCTTTAGGTAATTCCGAATGCTAGACGTTGATGAAAGTTGGAGTTTAGGATGCCGCGATCAACACTATCAGATTTTCAGAGACAGTCTCGAACCTTTTAAATAACTTTTTATCAGAACGGAACTTGTCCTTTGATTATCGTGAAACGTGTCTTCACACATTTCAAACTAGTACACAATCTTCTGCACGTAAGGTTTCTATATCTTACTGTTACTTTCAAGATTTGGAGATAAGTGCTATTTATTTAATTTTATCATATTTTAATTGAAATTCTTTTCTCAAGTCCATATTGGTGCTTATGAACCAGATATAAGTCACATTAGTTTTATGACCTTACTACTTGAGGGCACAGTTAAAGTTGTAAATATAAATATATAATCATTTGTCTTCAGTGAAATTAAAAATAATCAACTGATGAAAGAATCTGGTCTTATCACTGCGTTACGCCATTCACCATTCTTTCATTTGTCCGCTATATCTTCCATAATGATTAGACTACGATCAGTTCGACCACGTATTAGCATACAAATGAAAGAATGAATGACCCACCCGAATTCAAGAACGCTCTTTCTTCATTAGTCTTTTCTTGACGAACGATATTGCATTCCATAGCGAAAGGCACAGCAAGCAGATCAAAGAACTCATTTGTCATCCTCAGAGTCTTCTCGCTTACTCAAGTATTCCTAAAGATAGTTTGCTGGAACCGCGTTGCTGTATGTTGTACAGAAGAAAGAAAAAGAAAGTAGAAAATTTATCGGATTATGGAGCTTAAAATGACTATTTTATGCCATCGAAGCAAGTAAACCGATTTTATAAGTGGATTTTGTTCAGCTTTCATCCATTAAATCTCGACCATTTCTACGACAAGATAATATCAAAACCTGCAAAACCAGTTTTGCCATAGAGAAAGCGATCTAAAAGAAATTTGGACAGACATTTTCTGAGAGAATCGAATGATGGTAGTTCACCGAAATCTTATTTGGAATAAGTGGTTAGAAAAGAAAATTATTCATCTGGAATTGTACTGTAAGATGATTTAAGGACACAGTTAAGATTCATTGGCTTTGACCTCTGTCTGTCCAGTCATGCTAGTTTGTATGTAATCATTTTGCGATTTATCTATTGGTATATACTATTCTTCAACGTGCAATGGGATACTCAGAGAACAAGAGTGAGGTTCGAAATTTAATATCTGGTGTGGTTGTCATAGTTTTAATATATATCTAATAACTGTAACAGTCCCTACTGCTAGTACACTGTTCACAAATTTTCTGGCAGAACAACGGTGAGATGAACTACGCATATCCAAATTTCTAGTAGTTGGGGTGCTCCAAATTAGCACTGAAGCTGCCAGGACAACAAGATGCGAACATTGTATAAGGCGAGTGTATCCCTATCATAAATTGCACATTATAAAGTTGATGAAAATTTGAGAATGGTTGATAGTTTGCCAGCTTCGAGGGAAATTGTGAGGCATCTGCTGCCATTTTACGTGGCATGAAGCTTGTTTATTTGTGTGATTACCAAGTAATCATATTTAAAATTCAACGAATTTTAAAGGTGACGGATTTCGTAAACAAAGTAACCAAACCAAACAGTAACTCTCACAGCGTATAAAAAAAGACCTGAGTTCGATTCATGTAACTGGACAGAAGGACCTTCTGTGGGCTTTCTTGATAATAATTTTGTAGCATGGTTTAAATTTTTCCACAGGCCCTGCTGCAGGGTTTTTGCCTCTACCTTTGAACCATAATAGGCATTGACGGGGGCTGTAATGTTAGAGCTGTGGGTAGATGTACAGTCTCCATGTTTCATCCTGTCCGGTGTTTTTCTAATGGTAGTCGATCCAGCAGCCATCCTTATATTCTTGAAATTTGTCTCCAGTACGGATGAAAAGTCTGGTTCAGTGGACGCTGTCAATTTCATAATGTGGTCTGTTATATGCTTTTTGTACTCTAATATTACTTTATTATGCGGATGTCTATATTTTCTTCTTCTGTGTTTTTTGATCATTCGTAATTTTTTTTTTGCATTGTGAAATATGAAAATTAATTAATTTCTGGAATACTTAGCTTATTTTGATTTGCCTCTGAATCCAACAAAATCTAATTATGTGGAATTCTGTTTATCTTCTTTTGATAACAGGTCAGTGGTGAACATCCTTCTGATTTGGTTATACTTATGGGGATTCATACAGACTGAAAATTTTCTTCTGCTTTCCGCGGTTGAAGATCGTGAAAGCATTTGGCTTTGTAAATTGGATAAGCTTATAATCTCCGATTTAGGTCCATTAGGAAGTAACCATTTCATAAATACTTTTTTTACGTGGATCCGTTACACGATCTTCTGCTACCGTTACTTCGATTAAGTCAACTTTGGCATTAGAATAGTTTGTTTGAAGTCGGTAAATTATAAGCTGAAGCCTTCTCTTGTCGTCATTTTGTGGCACTGATTATGTGGGTAGTTGAAAATTAATTCGGTATTAGTGCAATGGAGATTTAAAGCAATAAACTTATCTGATGTAGCATGCAAGTAATGGGGTTTATGGATTTCCTCTTTCACAGTTTTTACAATGGATAATTCCTATTATGGGAATTAGATTTTTACCCAAGTTGGTTCCTCTTTTGAATAGGATTCGAAAAAGTGGATCATTTCTTTGTACGTTCGACAAGAGAACTGATGAATGGTTCGCTACTGGATCTTGGTACATGGTCTCAGGATTTATTATCTGAAATTGAAGAAGATTTACACTGTCCAGACAAAACGTTACGATCACTCTTCGTGTTTTAGAAATCGGCCGTTCCTAACAGCCTGGTGGCACATGTGTCGTGGTGAGAATCGATAAATGCGATACTGCAGGGTTGAGAGTCATATGGCCCATGCAAATTGTTTGATAGACAGGAGCAAGTAACGACATCTGACTGACTTCGATAAAGGGATGATTGTTGTGGGTACCAGTTGAAGGGTGGCACTAATACGGAATTTACAATGGATAATTCCTATTGTGGGGCTCCGATCTGTGCCCAAGTTAGTTCCTGTTTTGAATAGGACTCGAAAAATGGATCTTTTTTGTGAATACTGCAAGAGAATTGACGAATGGTCCTCTAATAAAAAATCAGGTGATATGGTGTAAGGATTTGCTATTTGAAATTTAAGAAGATATACAGGGTGGCTCCAAAACACACGGCATAACTTCAGGAATGAGTTGTACATATGTAGACAATAAAAATATTTTATATCAACATAGTTCCGGAAATGCTTGGTTCCCGAGTTATGAACCGGAATGTCTTATATTCCTCAGGTGATTTCCTTCATCATAAGGTACTGACAAAATCTGTTGGTTTTCCATTCCGAACATGTACTCAAATCAGGAGCAAGCGGATAAGCACTTTATGTACTGCTTGGCGGACGACAATGCTCTGGAGGCTCGTCGTTTGTACCACGGAAGGTTCCCAGAACGAAGATGTCCAGGCAGGAAAACGTTCGAAGGTATCCATTGCCGCCTTTGTGAACATGGGACCTTTACACCTCGTGCTGCCGACAGAGGACGGCCAAGATCTACGACTCTTGAAGTAGAGGGGTGGACCAACTGCCTGGCCTTCACGCTCACTGGTTTAAACCCACTAGATTTCTTCTTGTGGGGCCATTTAAAGTCATTGGTGTATTCGACTCCGGTAGCTGATGTGGAAACTCTCCGCAATCGAATTGTGGCAGGTTGTGAGACAATACGAAACATGCCAGGAATTTGGTTCATTTCTTACGGCTCTGGTGCCACCTATTACAACGATGTTTAGGAAACGTAATGCTAAACTCTTGACAGCATTATCTGATGTTAGATGACAAGAAGAGCTTCAATTGGTTGTTTTAAGTAGAAGCGGTTGGACTTCTTTGTTGAGTTTGGTTGTTTGAAATTCATCAATGAAGAAGTAATACTGATATCAAAGAAGTAGTACTATAAAATTCAGATGCCTCTGGGTTGTGATTCTAATGAAATAAAAAAAAATCCTGGGGATTGATTAACGAGAAAGATTAATAAAAAAAATAGATCCGATTTCTGCTGATCTCTTTTGGGGGCGTCTCAAGCCTAAACTCGTATAGTGTTGTCCAGTTTTGTGTTTTTATAACTTTGTGTGCTAATATATATTAGAGGATAGTATAAGTCAATGCCTTGGTAACATCAGATAACCGATAATAAAACAACAAAGCATCTTTCAGAATTTAAACTTAAAATCATGTTATTCTTTAATTCTGGTACTTATTAATAGTCATCTCTTTTTATACACAATTTAGAGAGAATAACTAAGATCGATTCGGAAAGTATCCGTCTCCTGGCAAATATTTAATTGCTGTAAATAACCAAGTCGAAAGTTGCTGGGGTGAGATCAAGTGGCAGATGGGTAAGAGGCATGAAAACCACCAGACTGAAAATGCAGATAGGTTTATATCAGCTACGGTACTTGAGCGAGTTCGAGGCTTACTGAGTATTGGAATTAACCTTGAAAAGATAGCAACTGATGAGCGCTATAGGAAGTACATCGCGATGTGGTTATTACAGGACTCATGTCAACATATGCACATTATGATGATGCTCAAATCTGGGGACTATCTCCAATCACAAAGAACATGAAGATATGCAGTGCCAGTCATGTAATTTATGTGAACAATTTGTGTATAAACATTATTTTTAGTTTGTAAATTTCAAATTTAATAGCATGGTTAATTCTGATAAATATAATATGAGCAACTCGATCCTGGGACCTGAAATAGGCTTGCTGATTTGATGAGCCCGATAGCAGATCTTTGCTTTAACTGAAAAATGGTGGTGAGATTTCTGGCAACGTTAAGTTGCTTCCATAGGGCAATTTCAAGGTTTGTGAATAACATCGATTTACAATTTTGTGAAGCCAATACATGTATAATATTCCATACTGAAGAAATTAGCGAGATTTGTGGGTGGTACATTTATTGAAGATGAATTTAGCTTTACAACAAACTGTCAAAAGATCAATTAATGATGACTTTTACCATTTCATATAAACATGAATTTCCTCAATTTCTTATTTCCTTTCGTTAAAGGAAACAAATCAAATTTCTGAAGACCTTCATTACTGTCCAGCACCTTAGTGTGACATCAATCATTAATATAGCTTCAAACATTGAGTATAAAGACAAAAATAATTTATAAGAGCTACTCCAATATCTCAATACATCCATCTGTAACGCCGCCTATCGGCCAAAATGTTGCGTCGAGTTTAAAAACATTGGCTCATTAAATCAACAATGACCAGCGTTCACTCGATGCACACGTCACCCTTAAGTGACGACGTGGCAAGATCACTACGTTCCCTGTACGCACCCCTACTTAAGACTAAGACTACTCCAATTTATCAAAAGACATGCGATATCGCGCATACAAAGCATTATCTGCTCGTTAACGGAAGGCTATTTTCATTAGTAGTGGCCTCCATTTGCCTGAAGCTCTAAAAGTAGACGAAGTAAGGAAGACAACTAAAGAAATATGGTTGCCGTCAAACTTTATGAGTCATTTTGCTGAGAGCAGTGAAAATTAATGAGATTATTATTCCATTCAGCGGCGATAACAGATGGCCGCATTGCAGTGCGAGGAAATACATTCATCAGAAACGCTGTTAGTGGCTAAATGGCTTGTAATGAATCACAAATAAGATGGCCAACCCCATCAATATCGAATAACGACAATGATAAAATATGTGAACGAAATATCGGTCTCAGTGGGAAAGAAAAATAAAAAAAAGATGCGCACCTAATTGATTCTAATGATTCCAGTTGATTCATGTAAAACCGTGAATCGTGGTGAAAAAATGCTTTGTTACCTAACACCATTAATAAAACTGTTCAGGTTGCTGCTAAAAATGTGATTCTCAAATGACCCGCTTCTATCCCAACAACCATTCAACAATGAAACAGTTCCAACCACTTTTCAATAATGAAACCCGTTTCATCAGCTTACGTTTAACTGGATTTCATCCACCCTGCTTACTTTTGTTTTTTTATATAAAATACAATGCCTTTCTAGATACATAAAAGGATGGATTTCAAACACTGCTGTTTACTTTCTGCTGTCCTTATCTACGATTTTATTATAATAATGAAATGTACGACTTAATGACCCAAGAAGTATGAAATACATCAAAAGCTGTACAACTGTCACTCGATACATGTCCTAGGTGCTGGAAATATTACATTTAGTTCAGTACGTGTATAGTTGGGCCCGCCTCCTCGTGGCGTGGACGGGTATTGGGAAGCAGCCTTCCTGGTAGCAAAGCGGGCAGAAACAGCTAAACAACAACAAACACTACGCAAATATAACACTATACTCCTTTCTGGTCATTGTAGAGAGATTTGTATGTCATCACAGAGAACAATGGCGGAGATGAACTAATGTTTAGGGGCGCCTTGCGTAAGATACAACACATGCCCACACACACGTTCTTCCACTTTACCCTTCAGAAGTGGAGGAACATGCGCTGTGCGTACTTTAAGTTTGAGACTCCTATCTTAAATCGAGAACGAGAGTAGCCTTCTGCATGCGAAGTTTTTTCTGCTCCTGGAATAGAGAAGTTTTTCCTGTTTTATTAGCTTAAATTGGCATATTAACTTATTTTCTAGAGTAGCTTTATATTCCTAGTTACGATACTTAGTTTAAAGTTTAACTTAGATAGAGATTTTGTAGGGATTACTTAGTATCGGTAAGGGTATCAAATCCACGTGTTACAAGTTGCAGCTCCGCTGAACGAGAAGTTCTTTAGTCATATTTAGCCGCTTTATTGACCAATTGTTATATTAAATTATTTTCTGTAACTAGCTTATAGATCTAGTCAGGATCCTTAGTTTATTCTGAATTGAGACAGCGAGATTTGGAAGTTAATTAATACGTAAGTGTCCGTAGATTTACCGTTCGTAACTTGCCGCCATTGTTATACGATACAACGTTATATCCCGAACTAGATGGCGTTAGCTTAGTATAGTATATAATATAATATTGTCAATTAATCAGTAAAATCTATTAATCTTGTTAAACTTCATTGTCAATTAAATTGTACTTTTTAACTAAATACATATAATGACTTAAATTACAAACGTAACATAATTAATTAATACATAACTTGATACGGGAGTTATATAAACGGAACTCGTAGATAATACTCGATACTGAAAAATATATGTAGCGTTATAACTGTGTTGGGATATAATTTTGGGTTATAATTTTGTACTGAAATTGAAATTTTATCGAAATTAAATCGAAATCATGACTCAGACCAGAGAAGCAAAACAAAAGGCTCAAGCTAATGGGAGTGCTGTGACTCGGGGGGGAACTCTTGGCCTCTGAATCACAGCCTTTTAAAATGCACTGTTTGTTTGATGTTTATGGATAAATCGGGTACGGGACATGATACTGCCATGGGGGATGTCTTTGTGTGTGCGCGATGCAAGGAGTGTAACGAAATCAGGCGACAACTCAGCGTTGTTATGAGCCTATATGAGAGCTTGAAAGACAGGGTGGTTGTCCTCGAAGGATCTAAATTGAGGGGCCCATCAAGCTCTCAGCTGTCCACATCAAAGCCAGAGCTTGCACTTGGTCATCAAGCAAAACAGCGGCAACCTCCAAGGCAGAATGCGCTGGTCCCACAGGAACTAGTAGTTGTTGGTGACTCTATTGTTAGGGAAACGGAAAACATGCTTTGTAAAAAGGATAGGTGGAACAGGACCAGGGTATGTCTGCCAGGGGTAAAGGTTGATGACGTTGTAGAGCGGATATCATCTTTTAAGGGCACAAAAGGTGATCTAGTTGTACACGTTGGCACTAATGATATTAAGAGTAGGAGACCGGCAGAATTACTTAACAAGTACAGGTCACTGTTGAAAAAAAGCCGTGGATTAGGGTTGAATTTGAAAGTGTCTGCAATTCTGCCCAGACACAATATGAGGGAGTATATGATGAGAGCCTTTTCGATCAATTCGGCCCTGGAAAGATTGTGCAAGGCTCAAGGGGTAGAATTTTTTTCAGCCTGGCCTGTACTTGTTAACATAAGGGACTGGTTCTACAGGGATGGGATACACTAAAATAGAAAGGGTGCAAGAATATTTGCTGATGCTATCGAGGCAGTGTTAGGTGGGTCGGAAAACTGATAGCTTGGGGAGATACAAGGACTAATAGATTAACAATAGTCACTGGCAGAGTTAAAAGTGATTCTTGCACTCTTTCTATTGGAATGAGCAGAAGCCTGCAAAATTAGATGCAGGATATTTCAGAGACTGCTGGAAGTCATTGCGGTACAAGTAAACACATGGGTTGTGTTAGGGTAGCTAAGATTAGGAACAGGTGCATGTATACTTGCGTGTACACCAATGCTAGGAGTTTGGTAAATAAATTTGATGAATTTGAGGTATTGCTCAAAGCATCAAAGGCGGATATTGTTGGGATATCAGAGACGTGGTGTCACACAGATATAAGGAATGCAGAACTGGAATTTGGGGAGTACAACGTCTACAGAAAGGGAGGAGGGGTTATGCTATTGGTTAAGAAACACATAAAATCCAAGGAAGTGAAGCCAGTCGACATCGCTGGACAGTGCAGTGTCGAGTCAGTTTGGTGTGACATAAGCATGGGGAGGTCAAAATTGAGAGTAGGAGTGTGCTATGGGCCTAATGACTTTGATGAGTATAATAAGAAACTGTACAGGGAAATAGAGTGGGCCAGTACATCAGAGAGTGTTATAATGGGGGATTTTAATTTTCCAGATATTGACTGGAATTTGTGGGTTGGTCACTCACACACTAGCAAGGCTTTTGTGGATTTATTGGATGATTGTTTTCTACATCAGCATGTTTGGGAGGCAACTAGAGGGAGTAATACTCTTGATTTGATTATCAGCAGTGATTCTTCATGCATTAAGAATCTGCAGATAAATGAACCACTAGGTGGCAGTGATCACAGTGTGCTGAAGTGGGATTTGCTCAAAGAGGCAACTACCATTAGGGGTAAAGGGAAGGGTTATTGCTTTCGTAAAGGCGACTACGATGGTCTGAGAGAGTATTTAAATTCTATACAGTGGGACCAACTGATGATGTTACCAAGAGCAAATTCAAAATGGGAAGCATTCAAAGACCTTATCTTGCAAGCTACTAGGCTTTACATACCAACTAAGAAATATTGTTCAAGGTTTAGGCCAAAATGGATGTCAGATGAACTAATGAGGCATATGGCAGAGAAGAAAAATGCTTGGGATACATATAAATTAACACGTGACACAGAAGCCCATGATAGATATAAGTTGATTTGTAACCAAGTTACAAAGGAGGTTAGGCAGGCGAAGGCAGAATACGAGAAATCTTTGGGAAAGGATGCAAAGATATATTGATGGGATGCGAAGATATAACGTACTGATATATTGTGACCACATTTTTGAACATCTTGTATCGACTTCTGTAATGTAACCTTTTTGGTAATTCTTATACAACCCCTATAAATATCCCTTTTACCTGTCCAAAGTTTCTCCTCATTTCATCGTTATTGTATGGTACCCCACCGTACCAAATTTTGTCCCGCTTCATCTCAAGCTGCACGAGTCACACCAGATTTTCTAGATGTTCTGTTAATTTTGTCGAGCAGTGTATTCAAGAAATTTGCAAGCCATTAGAAAATTCGTGGAAATAAGTGCTTGTGAGCATAATGTTTTCATGTCGTAATAAATAGATGCCTCTGACTCACTTTTGAAGTTTCTTCCTAATCTGGGGACCCTGAACGTGAGCCATGTGATAAATCAGATTTTCGGATACTATAATTAAATTCCTTAAAGTTTATACAAACGAGTTTCATGCTCATTTTTTTGATTTCTCCGTGTGTCTCCAAATGCATGCTTGTAAACCTCACACCAAAAAGCAATGTAAAAAATTCAACAGCGATTTTTTTAACAACAGACAAGAGGTTAAATAGAACCGGAAGAGTGTGGCAGTAGGCGAATCATCGAAGCTGTGGAAAATGCTCCACAAGGAGCGACATTAAGAGATCAAATGGCAAACGGGGAGGTAATAACAGGCTCGTGGGTGTATTCTTTTTCTAAATATGCACCTGAAAGAGAGGCCATCAAACGTGATGAATAGTGCAACCTGCAGGATCGGGTAGTTGGAAACTTTTATCTCTTCGTATATTCCGGCAATTCAAGAATAAAATAAAGGCGGAAGGGTAAGAAGACAGCGAGGAATAACATGACATTACAGTTAAACCGATGGTGCAAAGCCGGAGTTCCTTTGCGTGTCCTATTGCCAGTTTCTCGATTCCTTTCATTACCACAACCGCGATCTCCACATGCCAGGAATGGAAATGCGAGGAAAGGTCATCAAATTTTTGCTGGATTTCACGGCGGAAAAAAAAGCGAAGGCAAGGCCCTCCTGCCGACGCACAAGATAGATGAGACGAATCGGAAGGTTGCGTGAATTTGTTCTCATTTACTCTTTCATTCTAAATGGATTTTCCGATACTTCTGAAAGCAACAGAACGATGCTCTGAGAGGATTTGGAAGTTTTAACGTTCACAGCGATTTGAGAAGTGCTCCCTTCCTTTACTGGCTAAATTGATCGATGTCTTTGTGATAAGAACTTTGCAGTTTTTGTTTTAGTTGTTTGGGGAAGAAAGATGATACAAATTTCTCGCCAATATGTCGTTTGTTTTGCCAAATGTAGTGAAATTACAAGCAAAAGGTCTCCACTGAATTTTTCTTGCAGTATACTCCTCTGGAATTATATTCTAAAGAGCAGAACGAAGAAAAAAAGTATTGAAAGGAAAAAGTGCACATCATACGCCTCTCTCAAGAGACTACCGCTTGTAAACAAAAACGTAAAAGGCTTAGTTTTAAAAACAAAAGAAATTTTTCTCCCAACGAATACTTCACCATCATCTGTTTCGCTGAGAAGAAAGTTAGCGATAAACTGCTTTTCTTGCTATAGAGGGGGGAGGCAGTTTGAAGGGAATAAGGCAGTAATTCGATGATCTTCTTCAAGTCGCTTTTTGTCAACTAAGTCCATTTCCCGTAATATTTTTGCAATCCATCCCGGAATGAAACCTAACCGCCTAACAGAATACTTGTTTAATCAAGTTTATTTATTTACAAAGTAGCATAACAAAACCCATTACATTACGCAACTTGTATTCTGTAGTCTGGACAAAAAATAAATTCTTAACTGTGTGTTCTTTAAAGCAGTGGTTTCCAAACCAGTTATACAGTTTTAATTTGTTTTTTCCAGGTCCGTTTAAGCTAAATACTGAAAGCTATTTCTGCATATTTTATTAAATCCTCTTAAAACAGTCTACGAGTTTTAGTATACTGAGAATTAAATTAGTAGATAAAGGCATTGCTGACTTAGAGAGAGATAATCTTTATTGCCCTTCACGCCATAACGCCAGGGGTTTACAGCCTCCAGAAACTTCCGAAAAATCGAACAATTATTTACAAAAAAAAAGGTACAAATGAAAACATATTTTAATACAAAGGAGAGAACTCCTCACGAGAGTTAAGTCTGATTGAGCTATTGAGCTGGCTTAACATCTAGATAAAAGCACCAGTTCAATCAGACAGGAACAGATGCAAGGTACACATCAATCATTGCTGATTAGTCCTGCTAGTCATAATTTTTTTCCGGTAAGTCCGGTCAACAGCGAATTTGTTAAGGTCGGCGTCACGTGCCTGGGTTTGCTTGTGCATCTGCTGAGGGAGAAACCTGTCCAAGAGATGGAGTCGTGCTGAATGCGAGTAGAGCTCGGGATTAGCCCTAAGGGCAACAGGGGGAATCCTCCAGCCACAGGTATCCCAGAATGAAGGTGTTGCAATTATGCCTGTTATCATCTTGACTGTTGCTAGGAGGCGTTGGTCATCGACTAAGGTGGGAAGCCGTGGAATCCCGAGAGAGTCGGCAAGCTGCGCGGTGCGAATCAGAGTTGGAAGGTTGTGCTTCCTGTTGGCCCACTTTAGCAGCCAGAATTCTGCGGCAAGAGTGGTTTCTTTATTGAACGTGCCGCTGACGCCCAAATTTCAGGAGTATAGAATAAAGATGGAAAGATAACTGTTCTTATGTACCTCACGGTTGTCTTTTTATCTGTGATATGAAGGAGATGTTTTGCTATCCACCGGAGTCTTGAAGCACGTGTGAGGAGCATGTGGCTGTTGAATCGACGTTTTGAGTCAAATACAACGCCCAGATCACGATGGCCAGACACAATTGGAATGAGGGTGTTGCCAACCGAAGGCTGGAGAAAAGAAGGAGCTTGCTTCAATGAATACACCATGAATTCGGACTTAGCAGGATTGATCCTGAGCCAAAACTGGCAGAGGTAAGATGTGACTGAGGTGAGAGTGTTGTTAATTTCCGCTTTTACCAGATAATGGTCTTGACCGTGGATAATGGGATGATATCAAGATACTTGATATCATCCGCATAGCTCAGTAGAAATCGGGAATGTGCAACCTGTGGGAAGATAATAGATGAAAACAGAAGGCCGGAAAGGACCCCTCCTTGTGGGACTTCTGCGGTGACGGATCTTGTAAGGGTGCGATCTCCTGTATGAAGCTTTATAACTCTGTTTTGCAGAAGAGAGGAGTGAAAGCATAGTATGTTCCCTATGATCTGGAAGTAGCATTCCAGGAGAGTGAGTAGTTGGTTTACTTGGACGGCATCAAATGCAGCCTCAATGCCTAAGTAAGTAACAGCTAGTTCTTGCCTTTTCTCAAATGCTGACGAGATAGTATTCGCGGTCGCTAGCAGATTGGTGATCGTTGATCTGTTTGGAAGGGAGTAGTGAATTTGGCCTGGATTACTGGGCAAGATCTGCTTAGTGAGGATAGGGAGTAAGGCATTCTCCAGGAGCTTCAGTAGGCTGGAGGAGTTGGAGATCGGTCGGAAGTGTTTAGGTTTCGATGGCGACTGAACTTTAGCTAAAGGTTTGATGAGATAGTTTTTTCACTGCTGTGGGAAAATCTGGTTCGAGAGTAACTGGTTGAAGATAATTAAAAGTGGCTGAATAATGTACCGACTTAGGCATTTGAGCATGAATTGGGGAACTCCTTCATCACCGGTGGTTGACGAGGCAGGTAGAGAATTGATGGCTACGATCAGCTATTGTTTTGTGATCTGAATGATGTTCAACACTTCGTGCTGGGTGGGCTCTATTATGGAGCCAGATCTGATTTTGGCATAGAATTACGGTTAAACTTTGTGACGAAATCGAGCCACAATTCAGGATCAAGTTGCAAACGAAAATGAAGGTTCACTTTCTTGTATGGAATTTTTCCTTTAGCCAGATCACAGTTAACGTATAATTTGATTGCCTCAGATTTCAGGCGATTAAATTGAGCCCGTGCTCTTGAATAAACGATGCGATCATTGACATTTTGTGACTGTTTCTATGTGCGATGGAGCTGTTGCTTCAGCTGGAAAAACTCATTTTGAGTTCTGAATTCCACCAAAGTCTTGTATATGGACAGATTGTGAATTTTTTTTGGAGGCAGCATATTTGGCAACCGTGTTGATCCAGTTTGTGAGAATGTTCACAGCAAGTTCTGGGTCACAAGTCTCTAAGGCCACCCAGGGAATAAGAGAGGCGGCTCTGATGCACTTGTCTACATCAAGTAAGTTGGGGCTAGTGATGTCAAACTTTTTTGTTGTCCTTCTGGCTTCTAATTTGGGGGCTGGCAGATATGCAGTCACATGTATAGGGACATGATCAGTCTCGAATGACGTTTCTGCAATGTAATCAAGGGTGCAAGGGTTAGAGGCTAGAACTAGATCTAAGAGGTTATTCCCCCTGATTGGAGCTTCATTAATAAGTTGTAGGTCAGCACATCTTAAGTGTGTAAGAAGATCCTTTTTCAGATTAGATAGCTGAGGAGGTAAATTGAAATCACCACAAACTAAGTGAGAAGCTGTGGGATGCAGCTGATTGATTAACCAGTTGGAAACTTCAAGGATGATTTGCTGGGAAGGTGTTGGGGGTATATACACCACACAGACGTCAAACGTCACGAAGTTGTATCCTAACGTAATGAAGATTGCTTCATAATTCGGAGAGTTGCTGGATTTATTATCCAATAGCTTGAAAGCGGATTTCTTGTAAAATATTGCGACGCCTCCACTCTTGCGTGCAATTCGAGATGTGAATACGACCCCATAATCAGCTGGGGCAGCTGCCGCTAGGAAATCTTGATCATCATTGAGCCAGGTTTCGGTGATGGCGAGCAGGTCGAAATATCCGGGGAGCAGAATTTGTTCCATAGTGTCCAGTTTGTTCCTAAGACTACGCACATTCTGATAAAAGATGGTGCAGGCAGGAACTCTAGGTATTTTGATGCAGACGGGTGGTCTCTGACATGGCACTACTCGATTCAGCAGGGTGTGTCTAGGATTAACGAGCACAGGGATCGGCATATTGGTGTTCTGTGTCTATGGTTCTGGTTGCGGTGACGAGATTTGGGATTGCTATGAATGAGGGTACCATTGATGGAAGTCCTTTCCATTACTTCTATATCGCTGCCCTTTTTGCCCGAGATAGGGCATAACAAGAGCTCCAGCAGGCCAGATTTCAGGATTGAAGAGTGCTTCAAAATCTGCAGCAGCTACATCGATCTTAAAGGAAACGTAGGTGGGATATTTCGTGGATAGCTTGGTGACTCTACCATTCATTTTGAATGCAGCAAAAGGTTTACCACATCATTGGCAGTGGTAGCAGGGGACAGCCTACTAATGAAGACATTATGCGTCCGCTTGTCCATCGTTCCAGTGTTCGCAATTTGTATCTTGCTGAAGTGCAGATTGGTTCCAATAACTTTAAGATTGGGGCTCAGTTCCTTAAGAGTTGGATTACGGGTCAGTGTTCTTTTGTTCCTTGGCTTCTAATCATTGCATACGTTGTAGTGTCTCTATGGGTCTTTACATTAGATACAATCGTAGTCCCTGTACAATGGTTACCTCTCACGTTGTTTGAGGTGGAGCCACAATTGCGTTGTACTTCAGCAGCCAAAGCATTATCCGGTTTCGAGAGCGAGGACACCATATCTGAGTTTTGTGATCGCCAATAGGTGCAATTTGGCAGGTTCTGCTCATGATGACTTCTTTGGATCTTCTTCGAGGCAGTATTTCCTGAGTATCCGTTGGCATCTGCTGTGATTTCAGCATATACTGGTCTAGTGCTACGTTCAGGGCCCACAACTTCAGACTCACATATTGTAAGAATGGGGGACGGAGAGGGGTCATGTGGTAATAAAGATGGGGTGTTTTGTGTAGGAGCTCTCGGTTTCGCATGAAAGTGTCCGTCAGGAGGATGCTGCTCATGATGGTTAGTTTGAACACCAAGATCACAAATAGATTGCTTCAGGTCCAACACCTTCAATGTTTTGTGTATGCATTCATTGAGTTCTCGTAGTTGCATGTTTTCAAGCAGTAGGTTTGCGAGGATATTATGAATTGGGGATAACTTCATACATAGAGTTGTCTCGATATTTATGAGGAGCGAGACAAAGAGTGGACTGTGTTCGAGTGATGCTTGATTAACTATTGCGGAGATCTCTGTTGATAGGATGTTATCCTGTTGGGAACTACTAGATTTTTGCGTGATGAGTTCTGAAAGGCAGTTTTGTTCTGCCAGTAATGAGTCAGGGGTCAGTTCCTCATGTGAATCTGGCGATCTCAGTTTTTCCGTGTCTACCTCAGGTTCGGGTTGGGTCCTGTGCTGAGGTGAATCCGAAATTTGGTTAACGTCGTTGTTAAAAGTTTCCAGTTGTTCCGAGTGAATGCATATAATTTTCTCCCGTACAGGGGGGGGGGGGGGGAACCGCCATACTTTCTGTCGCTGCTTCCCGAGCCTCTTTAGGTCCAAAGCGAGACATTCGCTTCCGTATGTCTTGAGACAGGAAGTACATTTTATAGATACGTCCGGAACAATTCCACAAATTACACAGCTTTCATTATTTAGGTGATCTTGCTTTAAAGGCATTTTCAGATTTTAGGCCCAGATAAAAGGATTACGAGTGGGCTGGAAAAGAGTTTACAATTGTGTTTAATAGTTGCCTTAACTACGTATCGTATTCCCAGCGATACGGGAATTAATGAAACCGATAAGCCTACCGATAAGATACAGAATAAGTCAAAAATTACAACTTATTTTAATTGGCTAGACTTGTCACTGTTGGATGTAGTATATCCGCTAGGAGGCAGTAAATGACGCGTGTCGCCATGGTCACCCTCTGCAAGTACAAACCCATAGCGCATTTGCCTGACCTTGACCTGTAGCCGGAAGCGGTAGATATCTCTGGTCAGCCGTGAGTAGCAAAACAGCAATTTTTGCAGTATGAGAAAACTATAAATAATAAATACCTGGATGTCCAGGTCGCCACACAATGGATATCCTCTTGTTCAGTGTCAATTTAGGAATACACCAACATAAAAATCGTCATATAAACCTAAGCATAATTCTGTTAATTTAACTGATTAACCGGAGCTACAAAGACACACAGCCGTACAACGGAAGAGCAGAACGAATCCCTTGCCTGTTATTCGAAGTACTTATGCGAGAAGTTAATCAAAAGGCTATGCTTCGAACGTTAAACATAACCTGATCTGACTTTTCATTGGATAGCTTAAGGCTTTGTTGCCATCAATGCCGGATTTAGATAGTCTAATGTCTGAGGCCTTGGAGCACAAATATCGTTAGAGACCTTTGCGACTTTATTTTTTATAAAGTCGCAAGAATCCCTGGACCAACATTAATTGCATTGTTATGGGACCTATAGCAACTGCAGTCATTTTAATCCATGGTCGAGGTTTTGAAGCATCTTTGTCCTTTACATATAGCAACGTTTCGTTAACATTCCCCGACTTTATGCCCCAAAAAATGCTTGGTCGAGCTATTATGGCGGCTACTAAAGAATATCAGTGCTTCAACCAATCAGGCTTGTAGCACCGCAATCGACTGTTTTTCAGTAGTTGTGTGTTACCAAACGTTTGCCGAATTTCCACTCCAACTTATATAACCCACCGAAAATATTAGGATCTCTTCCAGTGCAGGAACAGTCCTAATGATATGCATACCTCCGGCACGGCCACATAGACCAGAATCGTTTACAACTATAGTCTATCTTAGGTAACTCTTGACACTCCTCCTGCATAAATTAGTTCTGCATTACGATGGGAATTGTGGGCAACCGACATGAAAAAAGAAAGAACTAAAATTTTAATTTTATATATGAAATACACGAAGATGTTTCGAAGAAAACTTGGTCAATTAAATCATCTGTGTTTTGTCTTAAAATGAAATTGTTACAAGAAAAGATCCTGACTGGAAGATTGAGATAAGTTCCACCTTTCTTCCTCAAAGAGTAAAAGCTCAGGTGACAAAGATAATTGGTAGTTTCGTTGAAAGGATAAAACTTGTTCACACAAGCTGTTAAAAACGTGTTCAGCCTTCATGTGGTTCTGACTCGGACCGTTGAAGGAAAGAGTGAAGAATGCCTTACCGTACGCTGATCTTTGGTACTATTCAATGGAAATGGAGCGTATTTCCAGCAAGCAGCTGAAATTAATAGATTCTGTCTAGCCGACCGGGCTAGCCGTGTGGGTAAAGTACCTGCCCGGCAACCCAAAGGTCGCGGGTTCGATTCCCGCCTCGGGCTTGGATCAAAGTACTGCAAAAACCTTGTGAGGTGCAATATGGCCACAGAAGCCGATGCGCCAACAACTACCAAATCAAAAAAAAAAAAAAAAAAGATTCTGTCTGTTAGGTTTAAAAAACTGTGAACGGGCTCATAGCAGTTTAATGTTGAACTTGGAGGTTCATGATTGGCATAAAAGAAATTCAGGAGTAATTTTAATCCATGATCAGTTTTTTGAAACGTCTATAACTTAACCAACAAAAGCTTAAATAATTTAGTTAAAAAGAAAGCTTCTTTATAAATGTTCCACAGTGTCCAGCTCTCATTATTTAAGTATATGAATCACAAATTTGCATATTAACTAGAAGAGTATATTCTATGGTTTTCAGTTCAGTTTTTACAAGCTTTTCATGCAAGTAACTAGGGTCCATCTTGCTCTTTGTACAGATGCTAATATTCACACCGTGTTGCTTCGCACTTAAACTATTTGCACCTCCCCTTTCGAAGAGAGGACTTAAAAAAGCACAGGTCATTGTACAGAATCCACCCGACAGAGTGAGGATTAACGTTATTAGACCTCACCAAATTACCAACCTCATTATAACCGAGTGCTGCCCAGAATGTTTGTGATTTTACAGCGTTTCCCGACAGCAAGTAGACGAGACAAGAAAGTTTCCATCAACTTAGTAGTCATGCAAGAACCTTACGATTATCAGCCATGCATTGTAATAGCGATAACAAAGATTGTACGCGACAATGTCGGAAGTGTCGCTAGTCTCATAAGTCTTGACCTCACGTGCAATACCTTATCACTGTACCGGAACTTTATTGTGTAAGGAAGAGGATTAATGGAAAGTTTCTCAGCAGGAGACAAGCCATCGGACTGTACTCGAGGATTACTTGAACTGATGATATCCCGGGCACCTCGTGCGCTACACAATTATCGACCGAATAATTACCTTTAAAAATGAACCGCCGCGGTCAAAAAGATGAATGACCAAATACGACGGGCTCTTCCATTGTCTTCGTTTTAATTCTTATTGTGCATAGGTCAAATCACCCTTGTCGGCAGTCCCGTGACGTGTGCGGAATTAAGACAGCTGCTGTATGTGGTATTGTCTGCTGGCCCGTGTGCTCTTGACGAGTATTGCATAATGATTTGTACACATTCTCGCGAAGCGCTTGTTTCGTCTTTCGTGGGCGTTGTCTTGAATGAAATACGTTTCTTGAATAATGGAGTGGCGTGAAGTCGAGGTTACATCCTATTTTCTGCCCTTAATGAATGGAAGTCCTTCGGAAGTAGGGCCTGTCTAATTAAGCTTTACAGTTTGAATTGTGTGTGCGCAGTCTTAGACGTTTTCGAGGCACGTAAACGTACACTAAGAGTTTTGGTCTTTGAACAAGATAATCTGTAAAGCCTGCAGGACATTGCGTTGCTTTAATGTTTATTAGATATCCAGTTGAGAAGCAACAAAGAAAGACATTTCCTGCTCTTTCTTATTATAGCTTCCCCAGCGTCCTTATTTGATTTCATGCCAATGTGAAGTCCAAAAATAAATCGCAATTTCATTTAATAAATGTGGGAGAGAAGCTATAGAGAATGTGAAAATAAACGAAACAATTATTTTCTTTAGTGCTTCATTTTGTATGCACACTAGCGATGTCTGACAAGAATTAAGCCAGAGCTCCCTAGGTGAACAATCCTAACCGAAAACATTAAAATGAAGCAGTCATTCTTTTTTTAAACCTTGCATTGGAAATATTTCTCCCATTACTTTCTTAGTTTACAGATAGGAAGTTCTGTTTGATAGATTTTGGATTTCGGTGTGATCCAAGGGTGTGCGCCATGTTCAGTCCAATACCATAATATGTTCTGTCAGAACGGGATGTGGCTGCCCCGTCATACTACTAAATACTGGTCCGCCTCCTAGCGGTAGGTTTGGGCACCAGGAAGCAAGTAGCTTGGTCAGTCTCCACCATGACATAAGCCAATAACATCACTCTCACATGGCCCACATCACTTATAGGACTGGCCTCGTCAGAGTTTTTGTTCCTACACACAGAAGACTTGCAGTTTTGGGGGAAATTTTACTCCTATTTGGGCTGCCTGCCTTGTAGCCATGGGCAGACCTTAGGCAGTTCCTTTAGAGATATAGCTGATGGATTATCAAAGACTTGCCTTTCAAAAGTGGAGTGGCGGAATATAGCATCAACATAGCACACCGCCCACCTCTTTGTGGCAGGGACAAAAGTAGCCAGAACTCTCTAGGCGAATGCTATTGTCTGGCTGCTAAGGGGCTAATCAAATAACAAAAAGTAATACCACATTAAAAACTAACCCTAAGTAAAATCGGCTTAGCGGTATCTATGCTTCTTCAAGTGACATTCGGTATGTTTGCGGGTGAAACTCCCTTGATACTAGCTGGTCATGTAAAACTACGTTCCCTCTTGCTTACAGCCTCCCTTCATGTACACGTAAAATGACATACAGATAATTTTCGATCCTGGCGCCATTTTGTTGAACTGTTTCTTCCTGTGACATTCTTTTCCGCACGATCATAATGTCATTCATTGGAAGTCTCAGCATTCTGTTGTCTTTATACAGGATTCCAAAATGGGGTACTTTTCAATTCCAAACACTGCGGAATTCTTGAAAAAGAAGTACTCTTTATTTGTACTGCAACGGCGGGTCAACTTGTTCTGTCAGAAACTCTCTTCAAAGAGGCCAGTGCGTTTATTTGAGGTTTTTACGTCTTTTTATAACATATTTTATGTATGAGCTGGAATATGGTGCTGGACGGGTGGCTAAATCTACCACATGGAGAGATTATACCCATCGCATACGCGGACGATCTCGCCCTGGTAATCCCAGGAAACTCACGCAAGGAACTCGAGGATAAAACAAACACAATCCTGCAGGAACTTTACACATGGAGCAATACTCATAAGTTGATAATATCAATACCAAAGACCAAGCAAATCCTTCTCAAAGGCCACCTCGACCTCAATAGACCACCAAATATCAAATTAGAAGGTCAAAGAATTGAACTAGTGCGTCAGCATAAATACCTGGGCATCTGGATAGATGACAAGCTATCCTTTCTGCCACACATCAGGCATATCGTCAAATCAATCAGGAAAATAGCAGGATGGCTCATTAACATCACAAAAGCCATATGGGGAATTAAATCCTCCACACTAAGCCTATACTACTCCTGCTTGTACATTCCCATTGTCTGCTATGGAGCCGGGGCCTGGGGTTACAGAGCACTGAACTCGGCTTGCAAAAAATACTTATTGCAGTCACAAAGAGTCTTTCTCCTGGCAACCTGCAGAGCATGCAGGACAATTTCTACTGAGGCCCTCCAGGTACTGTGCGGGAGACCACCCGTATACTTTGATGTAATCTACCACTACCTGGCACACAACCAACGGCTAGGCATACAGGCTACGCTGGGAGGAATTGCCAACGACACCAACCAAAGTATAAAAGAAAACAAAGCAAGAATTTATAGGGACATAGGCACAAAATGGCAGGATATCTGGCAAACAACAACTAAGGGAAGAGACACCTTCACCTTCTTCCCACAAATATATCTGCGAGACAAATCCAGGAACTGGTGGACACCAAGCATGCATACTACTTTTCTAATCACAGGACATGGTAGTCTCAACTCCAAACTCCACAAATTAGGCCTAACTCTCTCCCCCCCTTTGTCAATGCGGCGAAGAAGAAACAGTGAAACACCTCATACTTGACTGTTACCTCTACACAGATCTGAGACATCCCCTGCTATTGGGGACTAACGTAACTAACGCTGGAGAATTCCCACAACTGATAGCTGGGGCAGAATCGCTCAAACTTCTTTCAGCTTTTGCAGGAAAATTTTTCAGGCGAAGGGCGGCCCTCCAGCAGGAAGCACAGAGAGACAGTAGGTAAATGGGAAAATGAAAAGAAGGAATGAAGTGGAAGGGACTCAACAGAACAAGAAAATAGGAAGTAATGCAGAACGGAAGCACAATTATACTGAACTGAATAAGAAGCAAAAGTAAGGACTCAAGAACAAGACATCCCACAGCTTAGGAGCAGCGGAGCACACATAACTGTGATGTAGCTTCCTTGAAATTAGTGACTAACACTGAACATGCCCTAAAGAACTGGGTCGATGTCATAGGCCACATAGTGTCTTCAGTATGTGCGTTTTTTTTTTTTTTTTTTTTATTTATTAGTGAGGACCCTACCTTCATAGGACAGGACCGAGATCTACGAGAAGCTGAGCAATCGAGAATTTCACTTGGTTATAGCCCTACAGGACTGGGTCGAAGCCACTGGCAATAACCATGTTTCCCGTTAACTACCCTGCCACACTGGCTTGTCTGTCCTTCTACTCGCAAAACACACAATGAACTCATCTCCACACACTCTAGGACAGGATTGAGCCCTGCAAGAATGTGTGTCTTGAATGCGGTGCTTCCCCTCAAGATGAAATTAAACCCTGTAGGACGAGCAAAGATAACTGTGAACTGTATAGCTATGATAATTATAAGATATTCTTAACTACCTTAGAACTGTTAAGTTGCTGTTGCGGTAGCGCTGTGGTTAAGGACACTGGTTGTGTCTTCGGCCGTAGTGTTGTTGCGACAGTGGCTGTTTTGCCAAGTATTTATATTGTCAACTGTAAAATTGTAGTAATTACTAACTTAGAAGTGTTCACTTTTGTTCAGGTTTGCTGTGGCTCCGGGGGTGCCGCGGTTGTGGTGCACTGGTTTGTGTCTGTCGCCGCGGCTCCGTCGTGGCTGCCGCAGGTGCATGGAATTGATTGTTACGCCGTGCCCTCTTCTGGCAGGATGGGCCCCTACAAGGGCCAATATTTGGTATAGATCATTGGACAACCTAAACATTGAACATGCTAAACTCACTAGAAACACCCACTACTTTACTGCTCCCCTTAACTAAATCTAAATTCATCCACACGCTATGTTTTAATCTCCTGACGAAACTTAACTTATTTTAAATTATTACCATATTGTATGTAAAACACACTAGAAACATTCACTCCATTAATTGATCCCCACTCAACTAAACCAACTCTATCCACACTTGATGATTTACTCTTTTATTGCTATATTTATCTCTATTTTAATATTATTGTATAACATATAGAGGTTCAAGAACCTCCTTTTGTGATAACCAGACTCCCTGGAGCGCCTCCACGTGGCTAGGGACGGGAGTCAGGACGCAAGATATATCTGTTCTTGCCTCCTGGCTGCAAAGTCTCCAGGTGCCGGCATACAACACTCAACAAAACAAACACTCAAACAAAAACCTCCCCATACACACACTCGCCGGCTTAAAAAAACCTACAAGAATCATTGCGGCAATAGGGGAAACCCTGGAGGCTGCAGTAAACAAAAATACTTTGAATACTTTGTATGATCTCGTTAGGTTCTGCCAATAGATAACGTTATCGATTTCTGTTAATAACCGATGGATTCGTTGAAGAACTTTCCCACTGTTTCACTCACCAACGAAGAAGCGCCTTTGAGAAATCACTATTTGATACAGATGTTTAAAGAGTAAAATATTTCAATGTTTAATTCATGAAATATTTAATTGCTTCTGTCCGCTTTTTCTTCTTCTTACTCACGCGATAGCCAAGAAAAAGCGTTTTAAAATACAAAGTTGTTTTGCGAGAACAAAACACTTAGATAACGAAGTCTTCTGAACCAGGATTTTCCAGTAAACATCGCTAGTGAAAGGAAACGAAAGAGATTCTATATTCTGTTATTTTGATGAAATCGGGTTTCAGGTATAACAACAGACTTACAAAACTCTGCCGACTAGGATGCAGATAGCAAGTTGGAATATCCACTTCCTCTCTATCTACATGTCATTTACGTGGAGCGTAACGCCCAGAGCGACTCTATAAAAATACACTCAAAACTCTTTTACCTGAATGATTGGAAACTTTGTTTTGTATTTCTGTCAACAATTTTAGTTGCGCACTTGCGAGTCATATTGCCTGTGTGAGACGAGAAAATAAACTTTCTCTGACTGCATTCTACGCGAAACTCGATTTGGTTACACATCGTTTCGGATAGGTTAGCATACTCTAAAAGGGAAAACATCGCGAAGAATTTGGAGTGCCACAGCAAGGGAATACTTGTATGCCATCCCAGACTTTAAAACAAACAAGCAGAGCTCCGAAAACTTCCATTTAAGGTCCAGAATGATGCAGACTCGGGGAAATTGCATACACAGAAGAAGAGATGGGAAAAAAAGGGCAGAAAGAGCGATAGAAAGAAAAAAAAAACAGGAGAAGAGCAATATGAGAAGGATGTAGATGGACATAACAAGCAACGTTACATTGTGCAGTCACCGGTAACAACGTGCTGTCACGATATATAAAATTAACAGCAGTAAAATCCTAGGGATGGAAACTATTTGCGAAGCCTTTGGACCAAATCCAGTGTTTGCATCGAGTGCTACAAAACCCTCACGTGACATGATAAATGATCATTTAGAGACAACCATGTTTGTGTTCTCTTTTTGACTTTTCTGAATCTGATTTGTAGCTGTCATTCCGTGTATATCGCGATTACAGCGTATCACATAAAGAAGAGTCGAACAATTTATTTACGTTTAGCAGTAAACAACAGGATATTTTATTTTGAGTACTGCAAGGAGAATCTATACATAAAATGCTTTAATTTAGATTTTGAAATAAGTGGAGAGCTCTTAGCATTAAGAGTTGTAATATTCGTGGGTAAAAGAAGATGTGCAAAAATAAGGCAATGGGAAGAATTGCAAATTGCTTGATTTTCAAACTCCTTACTGTCAAATCCATAGCTTATTCCAATCAATCCTCGCTGGTAGCGAAGTGGATAGTGTAGCTGCTTCTCGCTCTGTATGGAGAAGGTCTGGTTGAGAGGAACTTTTATTGTTTTTACAGTGTCGTTGAGTTAGTTGGTTAGGGGGTGAAGTGTGCATGGTTCTCCTCTCTGGGAAACTTGGGTTTTTCATCCCGTAAATGTGAAAAATAGACCAGAATGCGCACAGTGTTCAGACACAATATAAAAAGGCCTTTTGGCCATAATTTGCTCCGAGAAAATTCTAAACAACCCGAGTGCTCTTTAAAATCACTTATAGAATTTTCAGTTTAAGAAAGAAAGGTTTTACATCAGCCACATTCAACAAAGGCTTTAATATTGAAGAGATAATGGATTTTGTAACAGTTGATGCGTGGTGTTGAATGCTATTTCATGACAAAATCTAAATAAGCTATAATTGAAGCCACTGCTAGCGTTTTTGGCGAAGTAAATGCAGGTAATGGGTCGAGTTTCATATAGGAGACGCTACTTGAACTAGTTTCCATATAGGAAGGACCTCAAAGAAATATTAATGGCGCCATATGAAGCCCAGTGTCCTTCAGAGGAATTAAGGTGATTATTATACGATTTTGGAAGAAGTCTGCGTTGAAAATATTCTGGAGTTACTCGCAGAGGACAGCCTAGATAAAGCATGATCGTTAAGATGTAGTCACACGGTGTGATATTGGTTTTATGTCTGCCTGTGAAATTTAAAGTAAAACAGTTGGGAATTTAAGGAAGTATTCCATTTTCTGCACGAGTGAACCGATCCTGGACGTTGCATTTATGAGAATGGAGAGAGTCAGAGGAATTTTTAATGGTGGTATATATACAGAGGACGTTTAATATTAGATTATAAAAGATTGGAAACTTCAGTGTGGCCTGCTTTTAAAGGCAACAAATATTGAGGTGCATTATACAAAGTTTTTACGATATCAGTTAGTATCGGGAACTTGAACACCGAATAATATAATAAACAGTACGTTGTACACATCTTTATGCCATTGCGTTATTTACATAGGACTATGAAGATTATTGTTCTCAGGGTTAGAGAACACATAAAAAAAAATCCTATGTAAACATTTTTAGTCCTAAGAAGGGAAATAATTGGCACAATAAATCCAGCGAAAATAGACTTCACATTTTGGTTGTCATTGTTTTTGTTATTAATAAGCACAGCGTTGTGTGTTGTGTCTTTACAAGTCTGTGTGCTCACAGGACCATCAACCGAGAGTCTCTGAGATGATTACCGGTAATAATTAAGATATTCGCTTCTCCCGTGATCCTTTAAGAAGGAAACAAAATAACTTAGAGCATGTTTGGGTAATTCCGCAGTCATCACCGATTTCGAAAACTTAACAAGTATTGTAGTTTGGTTGGCAAAATCTATTATAAAAGTTAGTTTTTTTTTGAGAATCTGAGAGCGAGAATTTCGAGTCCTTTTGTGGAAACTATCATCCATCGAGGGAATTTTAACTCACACCGTTCAGTGGAGCATGGAAACTTATATTGTTCAAATATTATATTGTATTATTGTAACTAATTTCATCAGGTATATCTCAGTGCCACAAGATAGTGAACAAACTTGTTTTCTGTACCTCCTACCAAAAACTAAATATGACATCATCCTAAGTACAAAATGGCTGTTTCTGTCAATTTTATTTGTGCACTTTCGTGTCATATTGCCTGTCGGATCTAAAAATAAACCCGAACAATAATCTTCATAGTCGACTCTGTGAGGATTATTGTCGATATTGCTGAACTAATTCTCGCACAAATGTAAATGACACTCAAATCAAATTCACATTGAGAAATCAATATTAGCGGCTTTCTCACTAAACGTTTTTTTTTTCTTGTGGAGAAGCCGTCTTTACAGGGGCAAGAGGCTCTTGAATTTATAAATGAGCGAGCGACAGCTCATTTATAAATTCAAGGATCACTGCAAGGGTTGTTCAAGGGAGAGCTCTCTCCGGATTACTGTTTACAGCAGTCACTATTCCGTTTGCGCAATAAACAGATATCATCTGTTATGCGGTATATTAAGCTACATACAACGAATGGACAGAAATCATGGGACACCTACCTAGTAACGGGTAAGCCCATATTTCGCCCGGATAAGGGCAGTCATACGGCGAGGCATCGAATCCACTAGTTCACGAAAGTGTTCCACAGGTATTTCCATCCATGCTTGCTGCACCGCTGTCCATAATTCCGTCGCATTCCTGAGTGGAGGATCCAAAGCTCGAACGGACCTTTCCACAGCATCCCCAAGATGTTCCACAGGGTTCACGTCCGGTGAACGAGGAGGCCATTCCAAATTGGTAAAATCTGCGAATGCTCTTTGAACCATGTTCTAGTCACCACGGCTCTGTGAGGAGGCGCATTTTCCTGCTGGAAGAGTCCATTGTCCTGTGGGTGCAGGATGACCATGAAAGGATGCAGATGGCCTGCAAGGTTGGACACGTAACCTGGACCGTTCAGAGATGCGTCTAGACGTACCAGAGGTCAGAATCTGTGCCAGTTGAACACGCCTCAGATCATTACCGACCTACCTTGATTTGATTTGTAATGGCGCATTGGCAGCTAAGGCCACCTACCTGGACAGTTCCTTGTTGACATGACGGGTGGACTTCGTGCGATTTCCACCAGATACACACCCTGCCGTCCGTTCGAAATAACTGGAAAGGGAACTCATTGGACCAAGAGACCCGTCTCCAATCATTCAAGGTCCAGTGCCCATGTTCTTTTGCCCATTTGAGGCATGTGTCGTGGTGTTAGCAATGGGATTCTGGTGGATCGACGGCTCCCATAACTGCTAATAATCGCCTGATGGTTTTAGTGGAGAAGTTTCTGACACCTCCCTCGTTGAAGTCGGCGGTGATTTGTGCCACTGTCGCTCTCTGGTTGGTTGAAACAATGAGAGACAGACGTCGACGGCAACGTTCATCCACTACCGCTCTCTCTCCATGAGATGTTATTCCGGAAATGGCATATTCCCGATACACGCTTGATACTATCGAACGAACGGGAACAGTGCAATTTCTGTACCACCCCACAGATAGAGTGACCCATGTGTCGGCACCCACTATCATCCCTCTTTCAACGTCGTTTAACTCACGACGTTTATCTATATTGACATCGAATTACCGTCTACGTGAATGCAGTGCAGGTATATACCTGCCAAGCGGTGGGTTTGTCCACTACCGGGAGGGGTAACCACGTCTCGTTGTGGCGTCCAGGTAGGCAGGAGCAGCAGTGCGTAGCACACGCTTCTTGAATAGACGGGGGTTCGAGCCCGTGACCACTAAATACGGAGGATGTGGAAAGGTCAGGGAATGACCGCCGTATATTCCCGGAGCAATATGGCCTTAGTTGCTAATGCTCCTAAAAACCAAATAACAACAACAACACGTCTCGTTCCACAGGAACCATGTATCCCATGAATTCTGTCCTTTCAGTGTATATTGGCTATACATATGGGGTTCCATCCTTGCTCATTAAACTGTTATTAGTTATTGAGAAAGGCATCAATGGAATCTCCAAGATAAGGGATCTAAAACAATGGTAACTGCACCAATCATCGAAAATATGAGGAATTACTTCTTTTTTGGGAAAATTTACTTATTGATCCCATTATATGGTTTTAAGTATATTTGATGACGACAAGGAATGAACATTGCTGCATTCCGTTTAATGGGAAATATTGTAGAGAAAACTTGAAATATTACGAATTCATCACACTCATTTTTTTGGCACTTGAAATCCTCCATTTTATAGGCATTTAACTCCATTTCTTTTTGTCATACAGGCTCTTAAAGGGCTAATAAAGTATATGACGCCCACGATACTTCGTAGAATTGCCATTCAAATACATAAACACGATGGAATGTCTCGTCTTTGTCTTTGCACTGAGTACAGTCAATTGTTGTCTTCGCGCCAGTGCACGAGGTGACAGAACATAACACTCTCACCTATTGAACTGCACGTGACAGTTATGACTCATACATCACGCCTTGCTTCGGGAGAAATGTGGCAACAGTGTATCAGGGGTGCCTAAATTGGTTTTTCTTGTAATCTGTCAGTGTAAGTGTTCTAAATATATCGTCCGACCATGAAGAAGACATTCGAGCAGATGCGAGTTCCACTGTTCTATTAGAGCGAGCGTTGTTTTCTGTTGCTAGCAGAGCAAGGTTAAATAATCGCTATGGCTAATAAAGACGTTAGTTGAAGTGTATTAGTGGTGTCGGGATGCGTTCATGGATGGATATCGATCAGAGAAAAACGTTGTGTACGAAGTGCCGAATCAAAATGGGTTGGAAAAAACATTTTTAAAATGAAATCACTGAATTAACAGAAAGAGATCCATCCATCCAGTGTTTTCCCGATGAACCTGGACTTCGTTGAACAGTGGAGTGTTCTTTTTGCTCGTGAATTTTAAATATGAAAAGAGCGCATGACCAGTAGCGCAAACTTGAACGCGAGTTGAATGTCAATGCTCACTAGATTTATTTGAAGACTTCGTAACTACGAATACTTAATAACCTGTATTGTTTCTGTGGGATAAAATAACGGGACGTTTATTTGTCCTACTGTTTATAAATTAAACAATAAATAAGCCCAGTTTGCACAATTCTACAATTCCATCAGGTACTTTATAAAACATAAGACGACTATAAATATATTAACGAGATTTACAACTTTCACAATGACTTACAGAAGCAATTCGTTTAAGTTTTATATGAAGTCCTGATAATTCACTTGTTTCTCTGCATTCTATGTACAATTTATTGAGTTAGGCTCAAATGTTCCTTACTGGCCAAGGAATACAATAATAATTATATATAAGGTATAAGGTATGTTAGTGTCTAACGGCTCCTGGGATTTCTCCCATCTCCGCGGGTGTACATTGTATCGGGGCCAGAGATTTGAAGTGTGTGGGGGTCATGTGCTGTATATTGTGTTGTGCCCTTTGTTCCTCCGGTCTATTAGCCGCCGAGCCCCTAGTGGGACACGACGTTACCACACCATGCCACGGGGAGGCTGACCGGGTGTACCACTGTAGCTAGAGTACTCTGGCGGGTCCTGCCACCTACTTTCCTGGGATTTCAGTGGCTAGGACCAGATTTAAGAATGAGATGATCGCTGTTTCTTGAGCAACGGTTGTAATTTTAACAGAGCGTAGGGTTGTTCGCTGATAACTTGTTCTAGGGCCAAATAGGTCGGGCAGTAATTTTGATGTTTTTAGATTTAGACCTGTGGGGGCATGAGTGTGTGTGTGTATATAAAAATATATATACACACACACCCACACACAAATATATATATATATATATATATATATATATATATATAAACTAAAAAAAAAAAAAAAAAAACGTTGTGCAAGAGAAAAGTAAGGGAGGAAGGCAAAAAGACTGGAGGGTAGGAAACAGAAGAAAGGGGCCAATAGAGAAGATGGCCCCTGATGACAGTGTGGCATGCCCAACGCCTCACCAGAGAGAAGAGTGGGGTGGCGGGTGGACGAAAACCACCTCCCCACAAAAAAAAAAATAAATAAAAATAAAAAATAATAATAATAAATAAAAAAAAAAAAAAAAAATCATTCTGTAAGAGAAAAATAGGGGGGGGGGGGAGTAAAGAACGGATGGCAGGAAACAGAAGAAAGCCGGAAAAAAAAAAAAAAAAAAAAAAAATGAGAGAGAGATATACCCCGCAAGTTCAGGGTAGGTACAGCTAGCACGGCCAGTCAGTTGCAGCCGACAACTTGCTGGAAATCCAGCAGTGTGAGTGCTGCTATGGTGGATGGGTCATGTTCAGTAAGGTCTAGTTCAGGTGCCGTCATTGGGACTCCATTTGGTGAGTCTTTGTCGCATCCAGACTGAAGGCTGGTCCAGTAGTCCATCAGAACGAACAGTGGGGGTGGTCAAAACCGGGAGTCCAAGATTAATGGTCAAGTCCAGGGATCGATGCTAGGCCTCTTCTTGATGAGATGTGTCACGTCTGGTCGAGAAAAGTTTGTCCAGGAATCAATGATGAGGAATTTGTCAAAGTATGTGTGGACCCTGTCTTTGATTGCACTGCTGGTCAAGTCTTGTGCAAGTTGGTCCAAGGCATTAGCATTCATGGCTCAATGATGAATAGCAACAATTGGCAGTCATGGTTGTTATGACCTATTGATTCGGATACTAAGGTGGTGGTAGTGCTTTCTGCCTGGTAAATAAGTCCATTGCAAATTGAGTCAGAGCTCGGTAAGTTTCTTCATTCTGTAGGGTGAGGTGTTCTTGATTTTGGTAGTTGAAGCGTAGTTTTGTTATTAGGATCCTCCTGAAGTCCTCGTAGATTTCACAGCTGTGGGCAAGGTGCTCCCACGTCTGATCCTCTCCACAGTGGCAGCGGGGTGAGTCTGAAATTCTGAAGTCATGTAGTTTTTTCTGGAAGGAGCCATGTCCAGTGAGGATGTAGGTAGCATAGAGTCCTGGTGAAAACCAGACAGGTGTGAGGGGGTAGAAGGCCCTGACATCAGGGAGGAATCTTTTGGTGACAGCGCCTTTAGTTGATGTCTGCCATCTTTCTTGCCAGGTGTCTGTTAGATGTTCATTAAGTCTCATCTTTTCAGCGTTTCTATTATTTGCTGGGTCAGTGGTGAAACCTGCACAAGTAACTGCTCTTCCTTTGGCTATTTGGTAGAGCAACCCATGACGAACAATCTCCAGGTCCAGTGGAAGAGATCCAGTGAGGACCTGTAGCGCATGGGTGCTGACAGTGCGACAAGCACGCGAAGACAGAAGGAGAAGAGAGCGCTGGATAGTTCCTAGGCGCGATCTGTTTACTACGGTATTGGCCTTCTTGTACCAGACTCCAGAAGCATAGGTGATAACCGGGATGAAAACTGCCTTATAGAAGAGTGACAGCGTTCTCTTCTTTAAGCCCCAGTCCTTCCGGGCAACTCTTGAGACTTGGGCAGCATACTTCCTGATCTTAATCCTGAGTTGGTCTAGATGAGGAGTGAAGGAAAGGTTTTTGTCTAAGATCAAACCTAGATATTTAAGCTCTGTTTTTAGTTTTACTGTAACACCATTGACCTTGATTTGGGGTGGTCTTCTCAAATCAAGGGTGCCTTTTAGTAGGATCGAATTGGTTTTCTCTGGGGAGATCTTTAGGTTGTTATGCTCTGCCCAAGCTTGACGGGTGGAGATGGCCTGGTTGGCAGTTGCTTCTAGTTGGGTTCTGTTATTGGCAGAAAAGAGCATGACCAGGTCATCTGCATAGGCCTGGGTTTGTACATTGTTGAGTTTGGTGTTCAGGAAATCATCCAGCACCAGATTCCAGAGGAGAGGCCCCAGGACAGATCCCTGAGGGCATCCCCTGAAGACTGGTCTGGAGACACTGCAGTGGGGAGCAGACACGACAACTCGCCGGTCCTGGAGATAGGTCTTGATGCATCTATATAAGTTTTCTGGGACATGGGCTCTTCGGAGTCTGCCCAGGACGCTGGGCCACCAGAGGGAATCGAAGGCACCAGCAAAGTCAAAGGAGATTAGTAGAAAGTATTTGGAGTTGCAGTTGGTAGCAGCTTCAATGATTGTTTCCAGTGCATCAATCGTGGAGCGTCCTTTCCGGAAACCGTACTGCTTAGGTGAGGAGAGACCAGCGTCATTGTAGTGGGCTTCTATTCTATGGAAGATCATCCTTTCGAGAAGTTTGCTGAAGACTGGCAGCAGTGCAATGGGCCGGTAAGATTGTGGCAGATCATGTGGTTTGGTTGCATTCTTCAATATAAGTCTAAGGATTGCAGTCCTCCATTGTGTGGGGAAGAATCCTTGGTGGAGACAGTGGTTTAACAGGTTGAGTATTGTAGTGGGAATAAGTTCAATGGCCTTCTGGACGATTTCTGGATCGAGCATGTCTCTGCCCGGAGCCTTCTTGTTTCTGATTCTAGATGCAGCTAAGTTGAGCTCGGTTGTGGTGAAGGGTTCTTCAATTGCAGTTGTGTGATATGTTTCATTTTCCATGCAGAGCTGTAGCTGTTCCGGTGTGTGTGGGTCAGCAGGCTGCTGAAATGTAGCGTCTAAAATATTATTGATAGTATCTTGCCACGATCTTGTATACAGTCCGTTCGGTAATTTTGTGGTTGATACGACCTCGCCTCTGGGAAGCTTGTTAGTGGTCACTTTGTACACAATCCCCCAGGGATCGGCGTTCCCTTCAGTGCTTACCAGGGCTTCCCATGAGCGCCTTTTGCGCTGTTTTATTGTTGTGGTATACTGGTTCCTGGTCACTCGATATTGCTGCAGTAAAGCCTCTGTTTCTTCTGGAGGCCATGTTCTTCTTGCACGTTGATAGCGTTTTCGTCGGTAAATGACTTCGCGTCTAAGAGCCTGGAGTTCAGGTGACCACCAGGGGACAGCACCAGGTGTGAATCTCTTCTTTTTGATAGCCTTGTTTGCAGCATTACTGACGAGCTGTGTAATTGCACATTGATGCTGGTCTGGGCTGAGGCCGCTAGGATTGAAGCGGCTGGCTGCACTGGTCAATTCCTCCTTAAAAAGGTTCCAGTCAGCCTTATTCAGGGCATATCTTCTTTGTTGAGTTCGGTTGGTTGGTTGTGTGACTAGTGAACGGTGTAGTTGGAAGGTTAGTACCCTGTGGTCAGAGGTGGTCCAGTCCTCACGGACTGTCCAGGAAGCAAGGTGCTGAGCAATGGAGCTTGAGGCTAAGGTGATATCTATTGTAGCTTCCCACAGGGTACTGGAGAAAGTTGGCAGGCAGTTAGGTTTGTTTAGAATGACCAGGTTGCTGTTAGACAAGTAGTCCTCAAGACGTTGGCATTTCTATTTCCTCTGTGATTTTGAGTTCGGCTGTGCCAGGCTGGGGACCTGCAGTTAACATCAGCCCCTATAATGAGTTTAGCATTTGGCATTTGTAGCTGGATGGTCTGTAGATATCGGGTGGCAGGAAGAATATCTTCCCCCGGTCGACAGTATATCGAAACTAAGTAGAATTGCCCTAGTGGTGAAATTACATGGGCGCACACAGCCCAGCTAGTACACAGATCAGTGATTTTGGTGACAGTCAGTTCGGGATTGCGAACGACGATCGCGGCCCAGGGTGTGTCACCATCAACCTGGACCACTTTAAATCTTAAGGGGTAGCCTTTTACCTCCTTGTTATGAGTGTATGGCTCCTGAAGCAGCAGCACATCTAAGTTCTCTTCATCTGCCTTTTTGACCAGTTGTGCAGCAACAGCCTTGGCCCTCTGAGCGTTATGTTGTGCTATTTTCACAGTGTGGGTATTTAGGTTTGGTCTGTTACTCCCCATATTCTATTCTTGATTGTTGAGCACTTCTGGCTTTGAGATAAACTGGGCAACTGCTGTCACGGAGCGAATGGTTGGCTGGCACTTTTAGGGCCTTGCAATTGGCACATGTGGGAGGTTGAGACTTTTTGGGACATGTAGCGTATTCATGCCCCATTTCGGCACAGTGGCCACAGGTGGGAAGATTTTGCCTGCACGTGTGCGTGGTGTGGCCGAAACGGCAGCACCTGAAACATTTGGGGACGGCTACATGCTCCCTAAAGCGGTGGCTGCCCCAGTTGATGTAAATTCTTGTTTGTTGGGAGAGGATCTTCCAGGCCTTGGGTGATAGCTCAAAGACCCAGTTAATGGTGTGCCCAGCTCTGGGTTTTGTTTGGAATTTAGGGATTATGTGAGAAGTTGGTTCTTCATCTGGGAGTTCCTGTTTCAAGTTTCTGTGGAAAATTTCGCTTTGCAATTCCTCTGGAAGGAGATCCTTGTCCACATCTAGTACCAGTATGCAAGGGCCCTTTTGTCTAGGGGGCTCGGCCAGGAGTCCCAGAGATGGTAATTTAGGATTCTTAACAATCAGTTCAGCATCCTCTTTTGTGGCTGTTTCTATAATTACTCCTGTATTTCGCGTTTTGCGAATTGACTTGATTTTAGTGTTCTTTAAGTCATCTGTCAAGGAATCCATGATGGTCTTCTTGACCTCCTCACTGGACATACGACCTTCATTGGTAAGGGGTTTAAGTACCACAAAGTTAGGTCTGGGTGATAGCGTTTTCTTCAGTGTAGTCCGTAGGTTGGTACCTGAATTGTTTGTCTCGTAGCTCAGTTCCTGAGATTCGGGAATAAAGTCCGGTGGTGACTTCCTCAGCGTCTGGGCATATGTGGAGTCGCGCTGTCGCATTTGTTTTACTCCACAGTCAGTGTAGGCTTCCAATTTTGCAGTTGCCTTTTCGCTTTCCAGGTGAGTCTGGATAAGCAGCGATTCTAGCTTATTCCATAGGGTGACGATTTCTGCCCTAAGAAGTGTTGTAATTCTGTTAGTTGGCTCTTTGAGCACGTTCTCCAGTGCTACTTTGAGTTGTAGCGATTGTTGGATAACTGTCCCCTCAGGCATGCTGGGGTCAAGGGGGAGGTCAGGTTGTCTCATATCTGTGTACTCGGTTTGGGAGAGGGGGGGTTCCATGGTCCCTCTGTTTTGAGATTTTGACCTGGTTTTTCGATCAAATTTGGTACCGATTGATTTTTTGTTCTTAATGGGGGGTTCAGTTTGAGATCCCTCATGTTCTTCGTGTTGCTCTGCTATTTTAGGGTTGTCGGTCACTGGCAGGGTTGTGTTTACAGCCGATTTCCTCGATTTACCCTCCATTTTGAGCAGATACGAATTGGCGAGTTCACTCCGGATGAGCGAGTGGCGAGACAGTCTCACAGAAGGAGCTCAGAAAATGAGTGCAGATGATACCCACTGCAAGTTAGTAGGTGAATCAACTTAAGAAGTGCTACACAAGAACAGTTACCACCAATAGGATTTACGTGCTGTTAAGTCACGTGCTATTTGCCCTGGGATGACATCCATATGGTCATTATAATGGTATTAAGTTACACCAGTGCTTGCAATATTATTTATATCAAGTGGCACAATTATAATTTCTGCCGAAATTGCCAAAATCAGCCGTTCACATCCAGTATCAGCGCCCTAATTTAAATAGCCGACTGGGCTAGGTGAGTAAAGTGCCTGCCTGGCAACCCAAAGGTCGCGGCTCAAATCCCTCCTCGGGCTTGGATCAGAGTACTGCAAAAACCTTGGGAGGTGTATTATAGCCACAGAAGCCGATGCGCCAACAACTAACTAGGGTTAAACGAGGCAGTCAGCGATTCCTGAGTTAGGCCTAACAATATTACAAAGGTAATAAACTAATATTAACAATTTACAAAATCTATTAAAATTTATATGTAGTTAGGGAAAAACTTACTGACAATTTCTGCACAACAACTGAATTAAATAAAACACAATGAATACATTAGGATATTAAATGAAATGCAGCTTACTAAAACGTCAACCGTACTAACAACGACACTAGCGACTATTAAACTAAAAATTTAACAGGCGATAAGCTGCTGTTTATTATTGAGTCGTGAGGTTATCAATAAAGGAATATTTCAAAAGATCGCAGCAGTTGAGATAGATAAATGGATTCTCAATTGTTGGAACTATTAAATATAAGGTCTAGATGGAAATCTGCCTACCAGACTTCCATTAAGAACCAGAATGTGTTCATAATTGACAAATATATTAATATGGTCCTTTTGGGGTTAATAACTTCGCGAAAGAGACTAATTTTTATAATAATGTGTGATGAAATAATTACCAGTAATTAAAAATAGTTAAAAATTAGAATAATACTTCTCTACTTAAAGTTGCCGAAAAGGAAGTCTTACAGGTAGTTTTTAGCATTTGTAAATTGTATCAATTTATGATGATAATAATAATACTTATGATAATAATACTAATTGTAATGTGTTACTAAGAAGGGGAGATCGCAGGTTTAAGGCCAATTTGCCATACTTAGTTGATGTAAAATAATCACTGCAGCATCTGTAGAAATTGTTGGCCACTACAAACAATCTCTTCTTCCACCCCAAAATGAAATTCCTGACCTTCTGCTCATACGTCTTTAAATGGTCATTGCGACGTTCTTCAACATTAACATGTATATTTGGATTGTTGCGGTCAATATTTTCAAATCTTAGAGGTGGTCAACATCCAAAGGAATCTGTTTCCATAGCTACAATAAATACCCCAGGAATCTAAAATGGAACTGATTCCTCATACCCATTATAGATTACGCTCAGCACCTTCTGATAATCATTTATCTGGACCATTAAAAAAGAGTACGCATGGTGTAAAAAATTAAAAATAACAAGTCGTTGAAGCCTTGTAATTCCTTTTCGCAATAACCATAAAACCTCTTGAAAAATAGGTGAATCTCAAGTAGTAGCAGTGCTTGTATTATTATTACTTAGCCGTAATAAATATTTATAAAAAGCTCATTCATATTTGAACCACCCTCTTACACGTATCTTCCAGTTCACACAAACGCACCGCAAACTTTTGTTGTGCTAAAAGAAAACCACATTTCATTAGGCTTAGGCACTTATCAGATTCCAAGAACATCGCGCAAAGAAGAAATAAATAAAAAATAAACACGCATATCAGTATTGCAAGTGATTAGATTGATGGCATGGACAAAATACAAAGGGAACACCTCTTTCTGAACAAAATTAATTATCCACCGACAGGGGGCAGTTCACCCTAATCCGATTCCGCCTGTTTTCTTTCAGGATACAATCTGTGACCTCAGACAGAACGCTATTTCCATTAATCTTTGTGTAGGTTTTTACGGATGCTGGTTTCACTGATCCTTTCGCTTCTGTCCCTGGAGAGGGATATATATAGATGGTGAGGAAGACCTCTAATCCTCCTACTCGCACTCAGGGAAAAAGTTGGATATAACAATTAGTTGGCGTCACCAAACCTCAGTGGACGTATTATTACAGTCCAATATTCACTCTTTGTGGCAAATAGAACATTGCGCTCATTTTTTTCTTTTTACGTGTTATTAGTATAGCTGGAAAATTTTCTGAAGCTTGGTTGAGACGAACAACATGTACTACTCACATGTGCGCAGAATTAAAATTAAATGAAATTTTTATCTGAGAAAATAACCAATCCGAAATAATTTATATTTGAAAAAAAATCGAAAACCACTGAAATGGCAGAAAGGAACTGTGTGGGAATATTATGATGTATTTTATTACATCGATATAAGACTTAGTAGTGCGATGTAGGGGATGTTTATTAAGGGGAGAGGGTGCATGATTATGGAAAGCAGTGAAAATCATATCAGCGATATGGTAATTAAAATTATTACCTCACGCATTTTACTGAAATTTGGAGACAACTCTTGGCTTTTATGATATAACGCAGTTCCATCATCTCTCTACAGAACATCAAATTTTTAGAGTTGTTTTGCATCCTCCTCAGATAAAGAAATTAGTCAATGCCCATACGCTCAACTGTCTGCCACGATCTGTGGATTGGTTTCTTCTTATTTTACATTGAAGATCTTTGGCTGCAGCCCCTCCTGGATGAAATATGCCCAACCTGCTTTGTCAGATTTGTATTTTATTTTTCATAATTCGATATTTAATAAAAAAGACATTATTATGTTCAGTAGCTCAGAACATAATAATATTGAACATAATTACTGAACATAATTATTAGAAATAATAATTAGATATTTAATCATTGAATTTTATTAAATATAAACAAATAAGAACTTTGAAATTCACATATAAGTTTACTGCCTTGTAGTACATTTATGAAGTTAATCTCGGGTTTATGTAGAGGTTTTTGCCCTCTTAGGGATTATGACGAGCCCTCCCAGAGAACTCTGATTCCTCCATAAGAATTCTTTAAGAGATATATGCTTCACTCCTTTTGCGCAGTAATAAAAGCCACCGTGGAGAATGAAGAGACATTTTACGGTCTTGTAGTGGCTTAGAGGTATCAACCGAAGGATGATGACGAGTTCTAAACGCGGACATAAAAGGGCAAGGGTTTAGGTAATACCGCGTGCTTAATATGTAGGAACACGACTTTTTAAGGTGATAGTCTGTGAATAGAAGGACCTTGTATTTTATGTTGCGGTAAAGCGTTAAGATTAGTAATTTAAGGGTTGGGTAGTAGATATCGCGGTTAATAGTGCCCACTATTTGCTAAGCCTATTTCGCTGTTTAGGATGTTTAAGAAAGAATAATCTTATTTTTAAACTAGCGTTAAAGCACGCTTGCTGTTTTCATTCTGGTGAAATCTGTTTGCCTTCCACTTTAATCAACTCTTACAGCAGCTTTTATGTCACGGGCAGGATTTAGAGACGATATTCGAAATTATTGGTGTTAATACACATTTCTGGGTTGATTGTTTCCATAGTATGGCTGATTCGTTCATTCTGATGTACTGAGGAATGAATTCATTTGTCCTTTGTGAATCGAAAAAGAAGTCATGGACGTTACATCGGTTTAAAATGACGCGAATGAAATTGGTTTTATCTTTCTTGGAAATAATGATTCCTTAGAATAAGTGGGCGATAACGTTATAGTACGACAGGGGTTTTTCTTGCTGGAAAATGTCCTTGGCTATAATTCCTCCAGCTGTTGGAGGAATATTTAGTGAGACCTAGCCACTTATCTTTTGTTATGTCCGTGACACGGTGACTGGCTGCTCTTTTTATGGTCTCAAAAACGTATTCAGAAGTCATGCATGTTATTGATGAAAGCAGTCCGCATCAGTTGACTACGAATTATTCCTTGGGCAATGCATTATGATTTCTGTAGTTACAGTTAATTTTTATTTGAACATCCAAAATGCTGTGGTCACACCTTCAAAGACCTTCAAAACCTTTCTTAGGATGGGTAAATAATTGAAAAACACGAACTCCTTTTGCACCTAACATAAAGGAAAACCTCTCCCGAATGCTCATTTTATCCATCGCCAAAAATTGCCCGTCTAATTTCCCTTGAACTTTATTAATCTTCCTTAATAACATGATTAAGGAATGCAAGGGAAGTTGTCAAAATTTTCTGATAATGTAAAGGTGGGAAGGGCGGCTAACGACCAGAACGAAGTTACTTTTCTTGAGAATCAATAAGATCGGTTGCACAAACGGTCTGAAAAATGGCAGCTAAAGTTTAATGCTTCTAAATGCAGTTTTCCATCTAGGAAACAGAAACCCAGGAGTTAATTACAAAAAAGATATATGATTGACGATCAGCCAAATATAAAAATTTCACGCAGTGTAAACAGTTGGATAGGAAGGAACATGGTGTCCTGTCTATGTTATACAGGATCTTCGAAAAGACGGAAAATGATGTTATTATCCTTGTGTATAAATGGCGAGATCATATTTGAATATAGTGTTCGAGTCTGATGGCCACAATTGAAGAACGACATGCAACTTCCAGAAAGGATTCAAAGAAGGGCAAGCAGATTGGAAAGGGGGTGTTAATCGATGCTGATATGTAGAAATACTTAGAAAGTGTGGAATACAAAATTAGTAATTGGGAGGGGGGGGAGATGGCTGGCTGATTTAGGTATTAGGTACCCTGAAGAGAATCAGTAAAATGAAGGAAGGAGATATACTTTCAATGGTAGATGAAAGAAGAACCAAGGGCCACAAATACAAACTTACGAGAAGTAACAGAATATCATGGAGTTTAACATTCGGGCAGCGTGTTGAGGATCATTGGAATAAATTTTTATTCCTTTGCCATACCCTCCACCACGATGGTCGAGGTGGAGGGTATGGCAAAGTTCAAAGCGAAATTGGATAGCCACTTTTAGCTGACAGAGAAGCTATGATTGATAGAAAAAATTTTCCAGTTTTTTTGGCGGATGTAGAAAAAGGCCTCTTGCTTGTCTAATTTAGCTATTAGAGTGCTAATTATCATATGAATCAGTATTACGCAATAGTTCCGTGATTATACACGCTTTCTTCTTTTGCTCAATTAAACCAGTAAGTTGTCTTGATATCCTGTATAGCTTTCTTTTAAAACTCCAGAATAAATCTCTTAAACTATTCTTTGAGTTCCTGAGTTCTTTGAGTTCTTTAAAGTTAAAAAAAATTATAACCAGTGTTATGGAAATTAAGGATTTCATCTTTGTTTTATCGATAGTACGCGTTTAAATATGACGCTGAGGGAATTTTTAACAAATCGCATTAAAAATTTGGATTCATTAAAAATTAAAAGAGCGTATGTATGAGCGTATGAGCTTGTGATTGCGTTCGTGTATTTATGAAACACTTTTTTAGTGGCTTAAATAAAGCCTTCGTTTGATAGCTGTTCAGAAATTATGGCAAAATATTCCCTAAATCCGGGTTTAGGACCTACCCGGATAATTTTTTACTCTTGATTTTGCATTATTGTGATTACAGTCGATGTTTCTGAGGGCATTTTTTGACTGGTACATTTATGAATTTAAGCTGTCCTGCTACTTCGATACACCAGTAACTGTTATATTCCAATTATTCGATTTTTACAATTATCTCTGGTTTTAAGGACGTTAAAACATCAAAACATTTCCAGACCTGTGTTTGCTTTCTCATTTTCTTCCCGTCTGCGCTAATATAGTTTGATTATAAAACGTTCTTTTAACTGAATTAATCTCAACACGCTTGCTTTCCTTGTAAGGTTTCAATGTTCAGTTCACATCGCCATTGTCTAATATTGTTTTCTCCTTGGGTTCCCAAGATTCACCATATAATATAATAAATTTTCTAACGCAAGCAAAGGTTTCATCGGGCATTCACTGAGAAGCAAGATGTTTTCAAATTAACCAAGAGTTATCACGCTATGGTTCACACACAATTGTATTCATCGCGTACATCAGCGACCTTCAGTAAATTTTCACAAAGCCTCGAATAAAGCGGGCAAGCGGAGTTTAAACCGTTCTATTTGTATACTGAGTTCTCATACGCTTAATTTTTAATGTATTATTCTTTTCGAGACTCTACACCAGTACCTTCTCTACCATAATTTCAAATTTTATTCCATCTGTCTTTTCTGTTGTTCAGTAGTTAATGTACTGTTGTCCTCCCCCTCTCCAGCATTGAATATTGCTATAAAGAAATAATTTTCAAACCGTATTCTTACAAGATCTTAGAGGAGTTATAAAACCATTTATTTATTAAGCAAGGAAAATATTCAGTGTTCTTTATGCTAACGTGATTTTTCTTACTGAGATCTCGGCGTCATTTAGTCCAATGGGAACACTACAAATAATGCACCTGCAAATAAATGCAGCCTTAATGACCTTCGTAGTCAGTAGAGAATGCCCTGAGCGGTTCCGCTTACCTGAACTACTTCTTGTTAATCCTTTAACTGTGATGAGAGCAGTGAATATCAACTCATTTTCTATGAAGATTACTCGAAAGTACGTTGAATAAGAAAACTGACTTAAAGAACATTAGCGAGATGTGCTGCAAAGCTGGCCATCTTCTCATCATAATAAAGAGTTCAGCACACCACGATATTCTCCTGACACGCGATCCGTTCCAAGTGTTAAGAACAGTGTTTACTCCAGATCCCTCACGAAGAAAGATTTACAAATTCTTCATGGTTAAAAATACACTTTTATTATTATGTAAATTTTAATGTGAACAACTTAATCGCAACAGAGGCGATGTAGATTCAACACTATTTAAAACTTACCACGGAATTTAAGAACTTTTTGGGATGTTTTTGTATAGAATTTAATTTAAACAGCTGGCTTACAGGTGCAAATAGTTTTAAAAAGAATAAGTTCTACTAAATTGTGAGCTACTTGTATCGCGTTTATTCAGTAAGGAAACTGTAGTGTATTTGAAATCTTCTTTACTCAAAAAGTGAAATCATTCTTCATTACCAATGCAACTTGATACCTGCCTGGCGTGTAATTAGTTTTGTTTATTTTATTTCTTAAAATAGATATGATATAGATCTATAAATATATATCATAGATTGAAACTTACGTTTGTTTTCTATAATAATATAATATTTATATTATTTATAAATATTTGAAAATGCGGTATATTAAATAGTACACTTGATAGCCCCAGAGATTCGAAAAGTTAGGAGGTGACACTTCAAGGCCTTTTTCACAACGTGGCTGAGTTAGTCGGTCTCAGGCGAGGGTATCATGTTTTTTTCTCCTGGAAACTCTGGTTTTTCGAAGAAAAAATCTACCACAGAACACACTCAATTTACAGACAGAATACACGGAGCAATATGGCCTTAGTCACTGATTCTCCTAAAACCCTACTACAACAATCGACAAGTACAAGTTAAGTGCCTCCTTGGTGTCACTATCAGTAGATAATTTTATTAAGTACCAGACATTGAGAAAGAAGCTGTTTGTTATATTGACTGCATCACTGTTTTGGTGGAAGCAGGGCAACCAAAAAGTTCGTTGAAAGAGGCACCTTTGGTCATCTAAATAATCCGCAACTTTTAGAAAGATGATTGTCATCGAAGTAGTTCCATTTTGATTATCAGATGCAATTGCTCCCTTTCCAACTTTCAGCAAGCTTTTAGAAAATCTTCAGAAAATTCATTACTTTAGATGCATGCTCACGTTTTCATTGGGCTGAGTTATTGAACGTTCTTCCAGAGATAAAAATATGTATATTGAAACTTTGAGTTAAGCCAGTCGTTCATCAGCTTTGGTTCGATGTTAACAGTATGGCCGGTGATATCGCTGCAATAAAAATCGTTTCTCTGCAGAAATTTCTCAAGAAGAAGACTGATAAGAAATATTTTTCTAGTGCCACCTGAAACATCTAGGAAAAAATTCATTCCATTCCACTACTCCCAATGAAAATGCTTTAATAGTTTTTTGTGGAGATTCTTTTCGGTCTGGGACCAGTTTTGACGTCAATGAAAATAAGGCTATGGGGCGTTACTGTATTTTGCGTGTAAAGTTCTAGTGTTCTCTGGTTGATTTTCCTATTTTTATGGAAGCAAAATCTGAGTTTTTGTTTCGCCGAACTCTCGCAAGAGTAACTTGGCTGCTGTGTGAAAAAGGTCATAAAATTCCTCAGATGTATTAAAGAGATGGGAAGGATTTTTACCTATGTACAAGCTTTTTCCACACTGTGTGGAAGGACGGTAACAAAAAAATGCTTTTCTACCCACAAGGGTCTGGTACCAGACTTAGCACATTTTCTTGTATGTATTCAGCTACTTTTGGTCTCTTTAAAAGTTGCATTTGTGAGCTCATAGCCATTTCTTGTTGTGGCTTCGGAAGGCCGAAAGATTTTAGTTAGATCAGAGCCACCGAATGTAGATGAGAGCTTGACTGAAGAGAGAACTACTGTAGTTCATTTCTATGTTTTGATTTTTCACTTGTCTGATGCAAAAATGTCTTTGAATGAGTTCTCCTTGTGGTTGTTACATTGTTGTTGAGGATTTAACAATCATATATCCACAACACGATGGCAAAGAGGTTTCTTAGCATCCCTGGAGATTGAGTTGCAACTGCATTCGTCCAGTGTGCAACATCCTCAGCTGGAAAGTTTTAAGCTCCAGAGATTATGGCACTTATTGTTCGTAAGTTCCTAAATGATGTATGAGTATGTGTTGTGTTTTAGACTTGGTCAAAGCATCTAAAGACATGAAGCGCAAATATAAGTATATTTAGAAGTAGTGTGCATTCTGTGGTTGGTTTTGCCTGTTGTTGGATGCATAACCCGTATTTCATGGAAGAAATGACCCATGAATCTCTCTCGCCCGACTGAGAGATTCATGGGTCGTTTTGATCATTGCCTAATACCAATTGGTATTAGGCAATGATCAAGTTACATCTTGAGTGCTGCATACAGGTCTGGAAACCTTATTTTAGGAAGGATGTAGATATGGAATGGGAACAGAGAATGGCAACGCTATTAGTAGAGGGGAAAAAAGGATAATTTTACCAAGACATGCTTCACTTCTGCAAAGCAGCATCTGGAAATTAGGCTCCTGCGACGAGATCTGACTGAGCCGTTTAAGGTTTTGAATTGACTGATTAAGCTAAATGCTGATGGCATCCTTCCTCTTGCTTGGACAGTACCCAAACACACATGAGAGGACTTAGATTTAAATTGAGAAGGTCACTTACAGGATAGAAATTTGCTTTCAGCCAGCGGGTGGTGATTGTTGACTTCAATTTGTTGTTGTGGAAGATGGTAGTTTGAATAAATTTAAGAAAGAACTAGACAAATTGTTAATTGTTAGATGATGCTAAAGTAGTGTTTTTGAGCTTGCTTTCTTGCAACATTTGCCTCTACTAAACTGTGGTTGGTTTGCCTGTTGGCGGAAAAAAAATGTGAAAAAGGTCCATAAAATTGCCTCTCCTCTTAATGGGACTTCAACCCAAGCTTTTTTTCACATGATGTGGAAGGATAATGATTTTATATTACTCTGCTAAGATCCGGGATATAGCATTGAACACTTAATCGTATGTACAACGAATCTCAGGTAGTAACACTGAAACTAATCTGTTCCATTGGAATATTTAATGTAAGTAATCACTCGAAGTAATCGCTTTCAACGTTGAGTAAAGCTTTACGCGATATTGAACGATTTTGGTAGGTAAAACGATAATTCGCGTGAAGTTTACATCTTACAAAATGTCTGTGTCAATGGGCATAATGTTTTACATAGCAACAAAGATGTTGCACAAAGGTATATTACCTGTAATCATCAGCTTATAGTTTCCTTTATTTATTTTATGGCAATCTCTTTCATTTATAACATTAATTAATATCGCAAATAATCCAGATAAAGGTTAAACTTTATCTCATTTACAGACGTGAAATATGTTTCTTTTATTGAGTAAGAATATTTACTGTACTGTGCATAATTCAGCTGATTCATTTATAACATTGCTGTAAATTAATATCGAAAAAAACTTTCTTTATTGATTTAAGACTTTTTTTTTCCATTTGCTTTTGTAAGTTGATAAGGTGACACAGTGATGGTCCCTTTCGTTTAGACCGCGAGGACATTTAATTAATATTGCAGCTGATAATGGTGCCAATTGGAAATGAGAGAGTTTCATAACACCCTTTGGGTAGTCCATTAGTGAATGCGGTTTCTAGTTTCCTAGTTTGGAGGTGTGGTGCTGATACGCATTCTTTTATTATTACAGATGTTAGAAAATTTTAATTTCCTGAATGGTAAATACACTCCTAAAAGCAGCAAAAAAACAAAAAAAGCCGCAGAATCATTTAACCAGTTTAATTCCGTTAGAAGATATTTTAGACGTTGAGAAACCTGAAGATGTGAGTTCTTGTTGAAGACTGACAAATTAAATCTGTTACGTTCGCTCATCCGCCAAAGGTTTGTGTATTATATTCAGGTCAAACTACTCAAATGTTTGTGAGCTTGAAACTTCAATAGAGGTGATAAAAGGTCAGTTCAGAGTTTAAAACGTAGCAACAAATCATATATTTTTTTGTGTGCCCGGTAAACTCTGCCCTCTTCTGGCGGGCGCTTTTTTCCGCGAATCATTTTAGTGCGTTTAAACGTTGGTGGAAACTAAGATATCAGAAAAGTCCTAACTTTAACGACTTTCAGAAAGTTTTGCTCTCCTTTGATGGCAAAATATCAACTTCATCAAAGGAGTGCTTTTTTCTGTGTGTGTGTGTGTGTGTGTGTGTGTGAGAGAGAGAGAGAGAGAGAGAGAGAGAGAGAGAGAGAGAGAGAGAGAGAGAGAGAGAGAGGTTATCTTTACTGCTTTCGCACGGCAGATTCCAGCGCCCTAAAAGGAACACAATTTAAGATATCTTTTATTACGAAGAATGATGAGTAGTTCGTTTTCCGCTGGACTGACATCAACCCACAGTGTATTTTTGTCGAACGTTCCCATTTGCATCCGTTACATGTCTTTTGTTATAGGATGTGCAAAAAAGGTGGTAGAACGGTAAGGCGATGGTTAAACAATGGGAGGAGTGTAGATGAACACCAAGTTAACCTGCCCTGTTTTACATAGCAACAAAGATGCTGCACAAAGGTATATTACCTGTAAGTAATAGATCTGATTCTCCAAACACTATTGAGAATAATTCGATCATTACTGAGTGAATTATTCCCAATAGTGGCTGGATATTTATTCAAGAATATAAACTGGTTATAAACATACAACGCTCGAGAACGGGTTAATTTCTTTGTTCCTGTCCTTATTTTCCAATACAACTCTGATTTCAAAATAATTAGCCCTAAGTTATTTCACAAATTTTATGTGTACAGGTATTCTTAGTTCCCTTCTACTTAAGTGTTTTAAGGAAGAAAAAACTCTAAAAAAATAGGTAGATTCGTCAAAGTTGCTAGAGTATTATGAAAGCGTTACGAAATAAAAATAATCATTAACTGTTATAATTTATTTTCTTTCACTTAAGAACTTGAAATTTTGTTAGGTCGTATAGAAGCGATGGAACCTCTAAAGTTTATCCAGTCCAAAGAGCTCTCAAGTACCCTTTATAGAGGTTCAGATGACATCCTACTGATGGTTGACATTCTCGGCAGGCTGGTGGAAGGCAATGATGAAGAAAAAAAAAATTGATCAATACAACATTTCAGGTTTTTCTCTCTGACTCTATTTAATAAATGAGGAAAAAGCCAGCCTCCACATTATATGTTAGTCCTTCAAACAAGAATTTTTTTCACTGGGTGGAATGCAGACGAAAAGCTTGGTTTAGTGGACGCTGTCCATTATTTATGGTCCGTTAAATCGAGACTACTGTATTCAGTACAGCGTTTATTAAGTCAATAATACGCTTTCCTCTGTTTTTGCATCAGAAAGCTGCAGTTTGGAAGCGTATTCTGGTGATTACATCGCAGTGACACAAGTTTCTGGTAACTAGGAATCTTTGTGACTGATACAGTCTAGATAAATGAAATAACCGAAGTCTGTGTCCTTCATAAAAAAATTGAAGGTAATCTAAAAGATAATTTTCACAGAAAAATGCAAGCTTCCTGAAAGGTAACTTCCATAGAAAAGTGCAAGCTTCCTGCGAGGCAACTTTCATAGAAAAGTTCAAGCTTCCTGCAAGGCAACTTTCATAGAAAAGTTCAAGCTTCATGCTAGGCAACTTTCATAGAAAATTCAAGCTTCCTGCTAGGCAACTTCCATAGAAAAGTTCAAGCTTCCTGCTAGGCAACTTCCATAGAAAAGTTCAAGCTTCCTGCTAGGCAACTTCCATAGAAAATTCAAGCTTCCTGTTAGGCAACTTCCATAGAAAATTCAAGCTTCCTGCTAGGCAACTTCCATAGAAAAGTGCAATCTTCCTGCGAGGCAACTTCCATAGAAAGTTCAAGCTTCTTGCAAGGTAACTTCCTTAAAAAAATTGAAACTTCCTGAACGGTAACTTCCTTACAAAAATGCTGAAGCGTTGTATGGAAGCTTTCAGCAGCAACTAATTCGAAATAAGGGGGTAAATTTTTGCTCGTTGGTGTTCGTTTATATGAAATGATGTAAGTTGGGATAGACGATTTTTCAAATGTCTTATCTAGGGTAGATATTGATTACAGTGAGCGTTATGTTTACATTAGCAAACATGTTTAAGAACAACACTTGAGCCATTAGACAAACAAACTCTACGTACTGCTGAAAAGCTAACATTGATTAAGATTAAAGTTTTAATAAATTCGTGCAGGAAAAACACAACGGAAGAAAGATTGGAGTATCAAAAAAAGTTGCCTGAAACACTTAATAAACGGAGGGAACATTGATAATTTACCACTGCGGACGACTATTAGTAACCCATCAACTTTATCCTGAACTCATTTGTTTTCCGCAACTGTTTGTTCTTCCTTAATTGCTCTGAGTTGCGTAGCGTGGAAATCACGTAAAAATACACAACCCGGGTGACTGCCGAACACTTCGGACCGGCGAACATCGATCCGATAAGTAACACTTAACTACTCTAAAGAAAAGTATCGTTTAATAAGAAAAAGAAAACTGGGGAATACAAATGGCTCGATTTGCGAAGCAGCTCGACTCCAATGGCGGCTTCCGAGCAGCACGCGCCACTGTGTGAAAGGTAGATGGCAGTTAAGTTATTGATAGGCAGAGCAGTTTGTCGCACACCACATCTAATGAATAATTAGGATTCGCGGTGTTATGACTCTCAGTACAATGACTACTTTTAAGCCGATTATCTGCAGTAAATTCGAAATGTGCCTTTATCTTCATTATGAGAGCTCCAGAACAAATAGAAATATGCTGATAAGTGTAATTCGTTCTCCGTTCGGCTATCTGATTTTGTGTACAGTTAATTAACCTGCAGCCAGTGGTATATAAACTAGCCGATAGTGAATACTCGCGCCTTAAATTATAATGGGGTTACAAATTGGTGGACAATAATTAGCTATAAATTAATGGCGGTTGGTCGAATTCGCCAAGCGAAAATGAATAATATTGTAATATTTAGAAGGGAAAGGTAACAGCGCTCTGGCTGCATGAATAAACGAACGTCCACGCTCATACGAGATTTGATGGTTGTCAGACGGAAATAAGGATTCGTGTTGTAAATCTCCAATTATTGCTAACGTGGAGCTTGGCGTGGCTTGAGCCGTTTGGAACTAAATTAGTCAAATAAAAGAGCAGCAAAATATTGTTATAATACACATAAAGACCGTTTCCTATGCTTTTTTTTAATAAACCTTTTTGGCAATGTAAAAATTCTCGCAACTCTATAATTATAATTCAGTCAGGGCTTGAATTTAATTTATACTTAATGCGTTCTTAGAAAACTAAAAGATTCTCGATTAAATTTTGATTTTCATAACTGGTAAAGTTAAGAAAACAAATTTCATTATCAAAACATATTTATAAAAAAAAATGCGCAATGAATTTGACAGTGAGCCTTAATTTAAGGTTCTGTTTTAAATGCTTGAAGCATCTATTGTTTTAAACATGTCTGTCCGTCTGCATATTAACAAGTCAACCCTCACTGGATGGATTCTTATGACATTTTGTGTTTATCCTTTTGGAAAAATGTTTTGAGTCATCTTGAACTAGGCGGTCTCAGCCAACTTTTGGCAACCCGGCTGTACATTTACAGTATCGCACAGACAGTATAAAACAGATTAAAATTTAGGATATTGGACAGAGAATGAGGTACGGTGTCACACAGATATAGTATTTTTTCACTCAGATCGGATTGTCAAGGATGTGTTATTCATAAATTCAGGACACGGAGTCAGTTTGTCAAGTCGAAAGACGACTTAGTTCTTATCCAGACACAGTTCTTCATCGGAGACTCGTGACACAGATCGATGTATTAGGTCCAGAGACAATCTAGACCAAAATACTTAACTTCAGCTCTAGATAAGTTACATGAGGCAACTTGGTAACTAAGATTTTTTCTAGGCAAAAATGCAAACTGGCCGTAGAATATGTTCAATTATGGACATCATATACCTCAGCCTCTCAGGGCCTTTCAATGCAACCTATTGCAAATCAGATTCCTTCAGAGCTGTGGTGTTTCTGGAAATAAGTAGCTAGACTTCCTGTGAAGTGCGGTTTCTCAAAGGAGATGGAGCTTTATTAATCTATATGCCACGGATTTTATCATCGAATAAAACGCTAATAATCATAATGGAAAAAAAATTCCAGCCATAACTCCATCCAGACCAAGTTAAATGAAGTTGTTGAAGTACTTGCTTTTAGGTTTAGCGACTTTCTTTAACGATAACTTCCGATTTATAAATAAAATTTCTTAAATAAGATTCTTCACTGGTGGAAAATTTACTCAATGTTTTTCGGACGTGTCATGTTTTCAATGCAGATATGCTCTTATGCGATTAAGATAAAAGTAATGCTAAGCTATCCGAGAATGATTAGAGATTACTTTAATGCTGAAAACAGAAGCAACAGGAGTCCAAATGAAAGCCCTTAGGAAATTTACGAGTCTCTATTCTATTATAACTTGCAGTTTATTATCGGTTCGCTTTATCACTGGTTTTTATCTGCAGCTATTTTGGTGGTTATCTGACTATTTTTCTTTCGCTTCTTTTACAAAATATACAATGCTTCTCTATAACCGTTCACTGCTTAGCGATATTAATGTCCTTCATAATTTATAGTTCGCTAGTTTCTGAAGACTTGTCTAAAAGTTTCTCTGGTGAGCCTTAAGGTAAAATATAGCGACATCATATTCATTGTCTAATACATACACAGCCCTTGATTGGCACGCGAGGCAACGGAGGCTTATAGTAACCTATGAAGACGAGTAGTGGTGGGCTTAAAGAACTTCGAATGTTTGAAGGATTACCTTCCCCAAGACATCATATTTTGACAAAGTTTCCACCAGGGGGCGTGGAGGAAAGTGAGTGTCAGAGCGACTGACAATAATGCACATCATCTGGGAGACTAACGTCCGCGTGCGTCTTGATAACCTCCATCCATGTGAAAAATGTAATCTCCGGAGACTAGTGACATGAAATATATGAGTCCGGAGAGACAGCTTTAATACTGCTGTCAGACTCTGACAGATCCATCGATTCTCTACTTCTTCTTTCCCTAGATCCGGATCGGGAGCTTCTCGATTTTCATGCAGCTTTTGAGTGTGGCAAAACTAGTGGAACGGAAGATGGCACATTGGAAGTACTTTACACCTCGGGATAACTCAGGAACTCTAGATAAATGGTCCAGGAATCACTGCACGAAAAGGAAGGAAGATGCAAGATTGAAAGCGGGAAGAGAATTCTGGTTTCGCAGTCAACATATCAGCCTTGTTGGTGTGCCTTGTTCTTTACAATAGATTGTTCTCTTCTTCGCAGCACAAAGCATTTTTATCTAGCAATCTGTCTCGTTTATTTTTTCAATCTATCTGCTTCTCTGTTCACTTTCTGTCGATTTTTTGTTCCGTTTATATTACCATACCATCGCAAGGCACAGCTAGCGCAGTGGTTTTATTTAGCGTGCTTCCACACTACTTGGAAAAGATTTTGATTCGAATCCTGTCTTGAACGAGAAGGGAGTTTTGGGATTTTACACATATTGGATGGATAAGTCAATCCTGGCCAAAGGTTGCATGGTTTTTCTCATGGAAACTGTAGTTTTTCATCCAACAAAGCAAACCAACCATACAGTACACTCAATTTACGGACACAACATAGTGAAGCCTCTTAAACATAGTTGACTTGATGCTAATCAGAAATAACTCTATTTTCATTTGGATCTCTGTTTATTGTACAGCTCAATTGTTGTTAGAGTTTATTTTCCTTTAAGAAATACGATATAAGCTTCTGACCTCATAAAATGCACGTGAAGCCACAGGATATGTATTTTGAGTCGGTAGCATTCAATTAACAATCTTTCCCAAACAAGCTATCCGAGAATGATTAGAGATTATGGAGGCAGTCAAGTATAAACACCATAAATACGTTTGAGGTTTTAGAAAAATACTCGATACGTTGATAAATCGATACAACTAAATAAGCAGAGACTAGCCTGAGACGATTGAAGTCAGTACAGTTGGTAAAGTGATGTGATCGACTTCCTGTACTGCGCTAGTTATGTTTGGTTAAAGAAGGGGAGTTTGAAAGAAGAAAGATGCAATGACCATGTGGGAGCAGCAAACTCCTAAACCTTTTGTTAAAGTTTATTTTCCCATATTACCACTGACGATAGGCCTCAAAAGTAAAAGTAAAGATCACCCAGTCAATCTCCAGGCTTCGTCTCTCAGTTCATCACTTATAATTCAGATGACCTCACAAAATATGTAGGTCATTCAGGCCACCAATAAGGTGCTACCATTTTTGCCATGTTTGTCAGTAGACCATCGAGCACTACGAAGAGAAAACTTAATTTCTTGATGAATATGCATCCCGATTAATGAATCCAAATCTCTTCGCGTTGTCTTTTTTAAGATAATCTATCTCAAACTTGAAAGTGATCATTGAATGGATTGTGCCAGTACCAGAAAGAAGCAACAGTATTGTGGTATAAACCATAAGAAAATAAAATAGACCGATAAATATGGTGCGAAACCATACCATAATCAGAGAAATTTGTAGTTCTAAACCTCGAGGAAAACAATTGTTAATTCTAATTCCATGACTAAATCAAGATAAACTGATCTGTTTGATTTCGATGTTGAATTAAATAATTGATGTTGAATTGCAATCCACGTAACTTACAATAGAAATGGCATCTCTATTTAAAGATAGTTTAAAGAGCGGACTTTCATACATTAGAAATACTGTTGTTTTTGCACTTATATAAATTGTTAGATTTGGAGATAAGAGGACACATCTGGTTCATTCGAAACGCAACTATCCTCCATCTGTCCTTACAAAGTCAAAAATCTGACATGTGGTCACACTCAAGAACCTTTGAGATGGCGGCAGGGTTAATTTGATCCATATTATCAATAAAATCGTATTACCATCAGAGATCATCAATAATCTGTATTGTCTCCGTGACAGGCAATTTCCCTGAACTCTTAATACCTTTTCAGTGATAACTACAAAGATCTTTGCACCACTTCAGTTCAAATGTATTCCATTTCCGCAAAACGACTGAACTATCATCAGTATAATTTTAAAAATTATATTGTTATTTAAGGGATAACTTTCGTATTTTGGTACTGTTGTATAAGTAAACGCTGGGTGTTCAAGCTGGTCCCATAGTTACTGAACTACACACCAGGGTAAAGCGTGTTTATCGTTAGAACTTTTATTTTTTAAGTTTGAAAGTGTTATTCAGAGCAAAGATAATTTTAAAGTTGGATTTTAAAATGATATCCACGCACTATGAAGATCTAAAAGTTGAAATATCACAAAGAATATTGCTGCAACTTATTGAAGTCCACGAAGCGTATATAGAACATATTTACTATTAATAGTTTTGTTTCATTTTGTGGCATCTATGCAGAAGTCCATTGGTTATTCCGAAGCTGAGGTAAATTTCGCTTATTTTGTCTGGCAAGTTCACAATGAAATCACAAGAGTAAACAGCAAATCGTGGCACTCCTCATTTCTCACGGGATTACCACATTCAGAAGTTACTTTAATCCTCCAGTTTTACTCCAAGTACTCTGATTTCTCCTTAACAAAGAAATAAGCTGTCCTTAGAGCACGTTTTAGAAACATAAGCACGGAAAAATGTTACAATCACTAGTGAATTGTTTACTCTTGAAGCAATCTATCAGGGAAAACAACGCTACGATATGTCGGGGTTCTGAGTTAAATAGGGCACTTCCCTTGGTATCCAACAGTAACATGTAGCGTGTGTTAAAACTCAGTCCCCCCCCCAGTCCTCCTGCATCTGTTTTTGTTGTAGTTCTGGTATCTCAAAGGTATAGTAAGGATCGTGACATTCTCCTATTAAGTTTTTACTGTTCCATGACGTATAAAATATACAGCTGGTAGAAGGCACTCTTTGCCACTACAATGCATTACCTGCGTAAACATAGGGAGCATTCAATTAAGATATTGTCAAGACCTTCCAAATAGGGGAAGGGGCTGTTAATTTATTTAGTGCGGGGATGGTGCAACCGGCTGGGAATACATCTTTTCTGGAACGATAAAACTTTAGCGATGTCCAGAAGTTTGTGTATTAAGCGAGATCGCTACTTTCCGTTGTTTATATTACATCATGTCGCTTCCACTATTAAGTCTTAAGATTTATAGGTTAGCAGCTCTTTGTTAGGAAAGGCAGGGCTAATTTTTAGTTCCCTGCTTTTATAGCTTCAGAGCTCTGCATTATTAAATACAATTAACTAGCACAGCGTAACGGAATATTGTTTAATCACTAACTACTCTCCACGACCTGTCTTCTTTCAGTTCTTGTGATGAAGGGTGGTTACGTCCCAGGTGATAAACACAGCGAGCACGTGCATTGAATCATTTCCTATCCAAGGGTTTTAAGGAGAGAGGAGTGCGAGCGTTCGTAGTTTCATAAAAACTTTGGAAAGCGTAAACAGAGAAGATTCACCTTGGATCCGTTCAGATAGTGGAAGATCGTGGAGTGACACTTGCGGACGAAAATTGGCGAAATACTTAACTTAGGAAAGCAACTAAGCACTTCGAGTAGGTCTCCAGCAAGGGAATATATGAATAAGATTGTAAAAAGAGACAAGTGTTGGTGATATCATAGTGAACTGGAGAACTTTTTCGTATGGTCAGTCTTGGCCTCATGTTGTTTGGTATTATAAGGGTGCAAAATACAATGGGCGTTTGTCTATCTTTCTTAAGGATTCAGCACTGTTTGAAATAACTTGATCCCAATGTTTCTTCCGATTGGATCTGAACTAACATTAGGGCTATGATTCTTCACTCAAAAGCTGTTTGGGACAACAAAACATTGCAACTGGCTTGCATCAAAATTCCCAACTTCATTTTCTGTCTACATTAAAGCTTACAATAGTGACGAATGCGTTATTAATAAATAAAAGTGAAATTTGTAAAAAAAGTGGAAGAGTTGGAAACGTTTCTCCTGTCCAGGTGCTACTAGGCGAGCTTTCTGCTCTTTTGCTAAAGTGATGGGTCCCAACTTTTGTTCATCTTCACTTCTTCCTCTTCCACATCCGAAAGTTCTGCTTCAGCCCTCGCAGGGTAGCACATTGGATATAAACACAATCTACCCTGCACCTGTGTGAAAAGACTTGGGTTGAATCCCTGTCAATGACGTCAGGAACTTTTATGGGCTTTTTTCGTAACATGACTGAGTTACTCGGTCTCAGGCGAAGTTAGCATGGTTATTCTCCTGGACATTGATTTTTCGTCAAGCAAAGAGGCAAATCGGCCACGCACAATATAATGACGCCTCATAGCCTTAATTGCTTTGGCGCTTAACTCACACATATAACGTCTAGTAGTTCTGCTGCATATTTATTTACAAACAAAGCTGGATTACTAACGTTACATTTATGCGTTCCTTGTTTCTTTGGCAGAAAACGATCAGAAGAAATGTCTTGACTTGATTTCATGGGTTAGTAGGTGCTGCCTGATATTTCTCCATTTATTCTTGTAACCTGTGCTTTGAAATTAACTCCTGTTTTGTGTTGGTTTTTAACCCCCAGTATTTCACTTGTGTTTTTCCTGGAATGTGAAAATCGCTCATATTCTAGCAGATTATAATATATTCTTTAACTACCAATTTTAACGGTATTTTTATATTATTGCTAATATTACTAATAATATAAAATACCTTTACTATTGATATGTTACTAATTTTAAATTAAAGCAAAAATAAGTCAGACTTAATAAAGAAAGTTTTAAGCACACTTCAGTTCTAATTTCTATAGATGATGTATAAGGTTCGAGAATTTCATTCGTAGTTTCTCTCCCTCAATGTGGTACGCCTTAAATACAGAGCATATGCAATTACATTACAAAGTAGTCCCTTTTCCAGATGTATTGAGGTTGGCTTTGGGTCTCTCTGCAACGAGGATACGTTGAAATGAATGATCATCCTTCATAATCACACTGGACCATTGAACGTGATCCAACTGGCATGTTCACGACAAAAGTTGAAACAGGCTCCTCTTTGCGATAGTGAGAGGAATACAAATCATGGGCTGTCTTGTATAGAGACTCCTCTTCTGCAGCGAAGAAATAGAGTTGGATAGGCTATATTCCATTCTCAGTCGGCTGCAAACTCGGAGGAAAGTGTTGTATTTCCATCTTACTCGGTGGTCATGCAGTTTGGATCAGATGTCAAACATCTGGATGATCGATCGTGTATAACTCATTAGGGTATACACGGTCAAAAGACTTCTCCAGTCTTCTGGAACTGTCTTCAAAATCGGAATATCACATTTGGGTGGTCGTTTCTACTCCCGCCTGATTGTCCCCTCCCTTTCATCGATTACTTTCTGCCTTAATGATTCATTCATTCATAGGGAGTGTATATCTATGTCACTAGACCATGGAAGGTCACTCACAAATGCGTAATATCCATGCACGCAATCGAACTGAGTGATGTACGGTCAAATGGTTCTATTTAAAACCGATAATGTGCTTATATCAAATTGATACACCCATTTGTTCATTAGCGTTTGCATCGGTTAGCTTTTGTGTACTCAATATCGGTTCGATATACCACGCAGAAATGGACAAACTCGATTGTAACTTAACTTTCGTCCATCAGTGTATCTTACTCTTAAGTATGAACGAAATTGGTGTCTGACCACAACCCCTGCTACAAATTATCTTAGATGTTTATTCAGTGATTGTTTATGCTGCCCAAACAGATATAAATGGACAAGATTTGGTTTATCTTATTCTTAAGTTTGACAGAACTGACCAGTAGTAAGTCAGTTGGTAGATAGGAAAGGCGTCACTGACTAGTTTCTATTAAAACTAGTCCCTCCACTCCTGGTGAAAGAGTGAAACTCATATTTGTGACGTAGTGCCGATTGGTTCCCTTGATCTGCAAAACTCCATGTTCCCACGAGGTCATGGGCAGTCCTCACTGTTTATAGAAACATTGCTTTAGAGTGAAAGGGGCAACTTAAAAGCCCCAAGACCATTTATTTCTCTGGTAAGGTAAAGCATTCTCAGTCGTGCCATAAGGACTTGGGATTCCTGGTGTCTCATACATCTTATTTTATGTTAGTGTGTTTCCTTATTTCTGAAGAAACATGGTTTCTTGTGAATGGCAATTTTGTAAACTCCCGTAACACACACACACGTATTGCGATGTTATAAATGTACAGAGCTCCCCCCGAGTATGTTTTATGTTTTAAAATTATGTTTGGTATCGCTGCCCTAACATTAAGTACATCTATTTCGCGGGACAAATCTGACACGTAGCCCAGCTATCTACATTATATATGTACATGTGCTGCAGCAACCCCAACCCAGTACGAATAACCAGCTTAGATTGATGTCGTCCGGTTCCCTCCCTAGCACAGATACATGTCGAATTACTCCAGATATATCCTTCTTCTCGTGAGATGCCACGTTTCGAAACCGCAGACGGCACCAGTGGAGTTGTGCTGCGATAATCAATCATGCACAAGAGGCCTGGAACACGATGTTAAAGGTTAAAGCGCCCTCTACGCTCGGATACACAGGTGTGTACAGGGTGAGGCTGTCTGTGGCGTAATTAAGGGTTTTAAAAAAGGACGATTCAAAGGGGGTGGGGAGAAATCAAGGAAGCGTGACTCCAAGGTAACAAGCTAATAAAAATCGAAGGTTGAATCGAGAAGTGATGATAAAATATCGCAGGAATTTTCGCCACAAATTAATTAATTTGAGGACCTTACAAGGATGTAACTGATCGCAACTCCATCACGAAAATACCAATGGCGGGTTTTGACATCTGTTTCGAACAAGTTTCTTCTGTTAACTCCATCTTTGAATATTATAATGGAGGTCCTGGTTTTCTTCTTTCTCCAGAACATTCAGTCGGGTCTATCAGAATGGAATTCCCAAGTTTAGCTTGCTATAGGTCAGCGAGCGAGTTAAATAACTTATAAAATACAGAATATTTTCAAAAGTTTGCGCGAGCACGAAGCTCATGAAGTGATATTATAAATTTAGGGAAGTTTCGGAATATTATTATACATGTTACGCGAAGCATAACTCAGTTTAAAGCTGAGAGTTATGAAGACACGTCCAAGCTTCTTGAATAAGTCGAAACCATTTTAGTATGGAAAACGCAATACGTTTCTAGTGTAAAATCTTTGGGAGTACAAGTCTTGAGAAACTTATTGGCTAAATTGATGAGATGCATTATTTTTACGTACTGATGTTCGTTGCGTGGGTATCGTATCTCATAAGCCTGTAGAAGGTAGCTAGAGTTAAGGTGGGCTATTCCAGAGGGAATAAAGAACGATTAAACTGTGGATAACGCAGAAGAGAATTGGATATGAAAAAATGGATGCAACATAATCTTTGGCACAACAACAAGAAAAAGAAGTTCCTGAGGGTTGGACAGTTGACAAGTTACTGTATTTTATTATTAACGCCAAGCATTAATTAATTTCCTTGAAGGGAATGAACGATAAGCTCTATAGGTCAGCAAGCAAGGTCATTCTGCCTTCAGAAACTGAGACTTCTTTGTAGTGTTCTCGTCATCTTAAGATTTCAGAGTGCAAATAATATTCAACAGTGAAACGGATTGCTTAATGAAAATTGTGGAACGACAACGGAACCTGCTAATGCGCACGAATATCGCGAGCTCCATCAAATGAGAACGCTGTCTTCACGAGTGAGTGTTCTTCTGAGTTATGGCCGTTTAGGGTTGTAGAGGTAACTTGTTGAATGACCTTCTCTACGTTATCAACCGAATTCGCGATTATAAATACAGTCCAGAAACGGCACTTTCTCCGACTACAAATGGTTCCATTTAAAGTAAATCGTTTCGGCTCGTGGCACAGTGTGATCACGTGCCCAGCCTTGGCATTATCTCTCTCGATCAATTAAAAGTAGCATATCTGCAGTCGGCGAAACAATTTGCGTGCTGGCTTGTTACCGGAGGTCTAGTTACGCAAATGATAAGTTTCCTTTGGCGAAATTACGGATGTCGGGATGTTTCAGGAAGAGGTTAGCGATTTGACTTGATGAGCCAGTGTCCACGAGAAAAGCTTTCTGCGAGAGCTTATTTCTCTTAATATGCTGACTAATGTAAAGGGAATAACTCGTTTGTTTTTGCATGGGAGGAAGCGCAGAGGCACAAATTACGTGTCTGCTGAGGGGATTACGGAGTGGAGACCGCGTTACTATGGCAACAGTCAAAAATGCTTCGGCGTCCGCTAGATAGATGTGATGCAAAGATCGAATTGATTGTTACCATACTCAGCTGGCTAACGTGAATTAGATAGCTGCTGCTGCTAATTGCTAAATCCATTGGAGTTCTACACGCACTCCTTTTTAGATTCCATCGTAATTTCCATTGTTGTTTGAGATATGCGTGTTTCTGTTACTTCATATTTTTCCATAAATTGATCACTTTCCATAATTCATTTTAAACTATCGTTTTGATCTTTTTACATTTATTATTTAATTTTCTCATTCTCATTCCCACGAAAGGTAGTTATCGTGGATAACGTTATTTGTGATCGTCCAGGATACCGTAAAATACTTTTGTCCATAGTCCATCGAAACCTGAGATGATACTTCTATGCATAGCTGCCTTGCTATACAGTAAAGCCAACCCACTATTCTGACTTCACATAAAAATGCAAATCGTAAGTTTAAGCTTTTGATGAACGAAGGAGAAATCAAGTGCATACAGAAATTACAATGACACCCTTCCTTATCTTATGCGATAAAGGCAAAGTTAAGATCGTCGAGAAGCAGTTTGATTTCATTTCGGATAATATGAACAAAGGGTTGCAGGTTTCATATCGGTCTTCAAGGGCTCTTAAAAAGATCGCGAAGGAACAGCCTTTAATGAGAGACTCAGGCTATGAAATCTCTGTGAAATTACAACGGTTATTTCACAGATTTGCTACTCTGATATAAATTAAACTTATTATGCCTTTGCTCAGGAGCCACCAACCTTTTTTTTGGCTAGAGGGCAAAAGAGAAACGTTGAAAGCAGCGGACTGTGTGGGGTCTCCGAGCAGCGAGTGGTGGACCGGAATAAGTTTCTTATCACTAGTTATACATTTTTCAAAATAGGAATTAATTTTTTGCTGATCAAAGTTTATTTTTATAGTTAATTTTAACTTACAGTTATATATTTTTTTATATTTAAATTATTAAAATTTAAATAGGAAAATCCGACACTGTTATTAGATGACACCAATAATATTCTTATTATATGGTTGGAATAATATTTTTAAATACTAAAGAAGATAAATAAAATATCATAAGAAAGCCTCAAACGAAGCGTACTAAAACGAATATTTTCAGCGCTGTTATGCTTGAGGTAAGAGAGGTTATAACATGTAGATCAGTCTACATCTCTGTGGGGAACAAAATATGAATAAATGGGTTGTTGGTTGAACCCTCGCTTTTACAAAAAGTATTAAACATCACTTAAGGCAGATAACCACGCGTTGTCTCATTCTTACACCACAAACAAACAGCACTGTTCCACATGCTTGACAAGGAGAAGTATTTTCATATTTATTTGTACTAATTTCATATTATTTAAATATCCATAAATTTTGGTATTGTAAAATTTATACCGAAATATGTAGATATTTAAGAAGCGAGCAATTTATATGTGGTATAAAACTGTGGCAACTCGTTGTTATCTTCTTCACGACTTGAAATATTTCACGCCTTTGTAGTATATTTAGTTTTGCTCTAATAGCTACGTTACGTGGAGAAATGGTATATTTGTATTACTTGTGCTTATTATGTAACTAAAATCGCGTGTTGCTTATTAGCCCTAAAGTAATTAGTAGCTTGAGTATTCCCTTCGATAATCACCGAGTTGCAAATTTCTACAACGATCAGTGCCTCATCGATGATGGAAAATTAATTCCTAAATCCTGAAACCACCACCTGGATAATACCACACATTGCGAATAAACAACGTTGTAGTCCTCATGGGGAGGAGTGTTGTTTATTTGTCGTATAAGAGTGGTGCAACTCGAGGGGATTCTTTCGCAATATAACATGTTTTCGTAGCAAACTTATGACTATTTAAAAAGTGATGCATTTCACTAAGTTTATGTAGAAGTCAGCTCAAATGCAATCAATGGACGAATTTATACTTTAAGAGTGTTAAAAACAGAATAATCATGTCTTATGGAAAGTGCTTGACATTCCATTTAACTTGTAATATTCTCTAAGAGAGCTGATGATTGCGTTTAGGCCCTACTGCTTTCACTTCTCTCTTTCTAACACTTACCCTGAGCGTCGTTGGAGAGTATTTGTGAGCATTATGGTTAAGACACACTCCAAATTGAGGGTGAAGCTTTCAAGCGGATCAGGCGGTGTCGAACGTAATGGGAACGCATTAGGTGGCGTCTGTGTCAGTAATCTCGCTGCCACTGCTCTACCAGATCGTACTTGGAGAAAGCCACCATAGGAATATGCAGAGCCTGTCGAGACTACCCTACTTCGGCAGATTGGGTACGCATTCCCCATATGCAGCCGCCCCCATTTATACTTCGTGTCCGTTTTAATTTATATAAATATACATCATATTAAATTAACAGAATAAATTTACTTTCGCTAAAAAAACCAAATCTGCTCAAACTTTCTAATTTACATTGTAACTAACCGTATTTTTCTTAAAAGAATCTTAATTTGTACCACTTGCTCTAATTAACGAGTTTTTCATGGCCGTACGATTGTGTTTGTGCAGATATCTTCCCTGATTCCTTGTAAGAGACTTCCTAATTTAGAATCCCCTCCTTTTTTAACCTCCTTTGACTAAAAATCTCGTTATCCCCATTCTGTCAAATTCATATGCTGTCTTTTCCGCTCTCTGAACTTTCTTTCCGAAAATCCAGACTTCCACCAATGTCATTTTTCAAGCACCGAAGTAATTTTGTTGGTGACTTTAATGCCCTTGGACCTTGCTGATCGCAAGAGTTACGTTCCCGAATATGTCGCTATCGGCGTGATCAAGGACCTATAGGAAAAGATGGGTTAGGTCCCTTGCCTACAAGGAACATTTTGCAGAAATTAATTCAATACGAATATACTGGAATTAATGCATGTCGACTAGTCCTTAATTATTCCAGTTATACAACAGGCTTCGAACCCAGGTCTTTAGAGCTGGGAGAACGTTCACTACATACTGTAGTCAGGCTCGAGTGGAAGTAAAATTGTTTCTACTTGGAGTAGTTCAACCTGATGGACAGATTCCTCCTAATGTTGCCATTCCCATGTTCTTAGCAAACAACGTATTTCGATAGAATTTGGATATTAGTAAGGATAGATTATGATTTGATATTGAGCTGAGCATTGTGAAATTCCTATTTGTTTTGATGTAACGATTTATTTTGATTTATTTATTACGATTTGATTTATTTGTAACGTAAATGCTTTGATGTATATTATTAAACTGTAATAAAAAGAAATGTCTTTTTCAATTTGATTTGTAGTAGTTATTTAATTTTTAAAATGGATAGTTGGAGTATTCCTTTTTTATATTACGTCCATTTTTAAAATAATTATTCACAGATGAGTAAATATTGCTTTGAAATTTCGTTTATTACTAAACGTGTGAAAGTTGCCTTCTTATTAACCGGATATGAATAAAGTTGGTCCAAACCATTTATCCAAAAATCTGCTAATAATTTAATACTTTTAAGGATGTATTTTTCTTTTCATATTTTGATAAGTTAAAATTCAGCGCAATAAAAAAAAAGCACGTGTGTACCCTGTATTCGTGAAAGATGTTATATGTAAAAACATTTTCGAGGAAAATGTGAAACGGTAGTGACTGCATTAGCGTCATTTAGGAAGTTACGTCATTTCCGTTTCGAATTTTCGTTACCGATTGGTTTTGCTCCAGTTTGAAAATGTAGTATGTACGGCCAAAGATGTTTTAACGTCAAAAATCTGCGTGCGCACCCTGTAGGCACGAAACATGTTTTATTTTATGTGAAAAGATCCACAGGAAACGTACACTTCAGATAGTATTTTCAACACTTTCAGAATTCGATAGTAGACGACGAAAGCAAATCAAAACCGTTTCGATTTTTAAAATCGAACAGCTAGAACCGAAGTTATGAATGATGTAACGTTAGATCACCGTTAGTGACTGAGTTAGCGTAATTTAGGAAGTGACGTCATTTACGTCTCGCAATTTCGTTACCAATCGGTTTCACTTCAGTCCAAGACTTTAGCAGGTACCCCAAAAAGATAATAAAAAAAACTAGGAAATAATTTTCAAATTTGAATTTCGTGAGTAAGCAAGAAATTAATTTAATACAAGCCGAAGTTGTACGCTGTGTAAGTTCCCATCTACGCATAATATCATGCTTGGTATAGAAATAATTGGAATGCTGTTGAACAGCACTCCAACCATAATTCAAACAGAAACCCGACATAAATAATCAGAAGGATCTACCGGCATTACCAACAAATCCATTTAGGATAAAGCTCTAACTTTGCCTAACTCTGTCATTAAATTCAGTTTCATTCGGTTAATTTCTATGTAAATTTTGCTTCTTAACTAAAACTCACAAAGAACCACTTTGCTCGTACATTCTCTCTCTCTCTCTCTCTCGCCTTATTTTAACTGTGCGCGTCTGTTTTATCGTTCAGAGTATTTTAATAAGAATTGTTAATAATCTTTGTTATCATCAACAATGTTTGCTCGTGAAAACTCATTTGGCTCTCCTGCAGGAGAGCTTTATTCATTAAATAACACTATTGTTAAAGTTGGCCACAACAATAAACACGTGTTTTATCCAGCGGACTACAAATGATTTCATTAAAATAACGCGCAAAAGATTCATAAATAATTAAGCAAAACAAAGAAATTCGTAATTCGTTTAATATGATTTATCGAGCAATACATTTAGCTGCAGATTCTTGTCTTAATGAAAACATTAAGTTATTCGTTAGAAGCATCAACAATAACTGAAGCTGTTCTTTCTTGAAGAGCTGCATCACACACATTGTACTGCCCTCAGTTACAGTATAGGATGATGTTTCCGCATTTATATAAGTTAATTACGTGTATTTTGTTCAGATGATTAAATATTTTCATTAACATTTCTAAGTACGTTTAATAATTCCATTTCGGTTAGTTTCTGTTTAGATTATATTACGCGGACAAAGATGCAGCACAGTGGACCAAACAACTCATTTTCATGTAAAAAGGCTATCTTCGACTCTGTATGATTTGAAGAAATTTAATAGTTAAAAAAAAACAGAATTTCTTTTAAATGAGTGACATTCTGAAGTTAGCAAGTTTACAATTTCACAAAGAAATAATTACATCGCTCTGAGAAAGACAAGGTAAGGTGTTTAGAGTAACAAATGAAAGAAGCCTAGTCTAGGGATCTTAATAATATGAATGCAGATTATTGCTAAGCGTAATATGACTCATGACAACTTGAAAATTACAGACGTTCAGATAAGATGAACGTGGGGTTTATATAAATGGGTACCCAAGGTTGTGCGCTGTTTTTTCTCATTTGATGTCATTTCTTGATCTTTTCTAATTTCTAATTGAATTTTTTCTGATTTATAAATAGCATTATAGCGAGGTGTTGCTTCCTTGATATTACGCTAGACTTAGGTTAGTGGGCCTCATGGAATGTTCCTCGAGCTGAAGTCGATCGTTGCTCTCAGAGTTGGGAGGCTCTTAGTGAATATAGGAAAGTTAATTTATTTTTCCCAGTACTGAATTCGGAATTTAATTCTTAACGGTTCAGGATATAAACAATAATAATCAAGAAGCCATTTTATATCTTCTGGGACATTGTATTCACTACTATGTCCAAAAACACATCACACGAAGCAAACCCACCAAACCGAAGGCCCTCGTGGGTAGCACAGTTGGTACAATCGCCTTTTTCCCCACACTGGGTGGAAAAGACCCCACTTCGAGTCGCGTCGATGACGGAAGGAATTTTTATGGGCATTTTTCACAACGTAGTTGAGTTAGTCGGTCTCGAGCGAGAGTGGCATGGGTTTTTCGTTTAGCAAACAGAAAATCGACCACACAACGCATGCAATCTACAGACAGCTCCGTGTCTAGGAGACGGTTCGATTAAACCTGCGGAGGTTCTGTAGCTGATACGTATTTCTTTTGCAGCTCCCTTTTTGGCTATTCCATAAAGATCTTCGACTAGATGGCCTCGTCAGGAGGAACAGTGAAACGGTGCGTCCAGTTGAATTCTCTGATTTTTTGGTGTCAGGAATTTTGTGGAAAAGATAAATTTTCTCTCTGGTTGGGTTTCACTTCTGGTAGATCAAGATTGTGATCTTCCTGTAAGGAGATCACACGTATGGTGAGATTGTGGTCAGAGTAGAATTTAAAAGAAGATGTGATCGCAAAGATGCTGTCAAGATTATGGAATAAGAGATCGAGTGTGCTGTTACCTCTGGTTGGGTTAGTAATAATTTACGCGAGGCCTATGGAAGAAAATATGGCGTCAAGTTCTTTTTGGCTTCTTCATGGCGTGGTGTAGGCATGTTGAAGTTGCCTCTAACGATGGTTTTGAGGCCTGTCTCCAAGTTTGTGGCTATTTAGTTATACTGTTCTGCTCTTAATTCTTCGGTATGAGTTGAGAGAAATTATATTACACAGACTTGTATCTGGGTGTCCTTGTTGTGGATGAGATGTACAAATCTTTATTTTAATTATAAGGATAAAATGGTAGATTCGAAATCTTCAGATACTTGCAAATTTCTGTCATGAAATATGGAATAGCATCCTGGCACAAGGCTAACATAGATAACAATGGCGAAATAAGTGGTTTTAATTATACGGAAACTTTTTGGATGTAGTCTTATATGCATAAAAATAAACATTTTCTGAATTCAGTGGGTTAGCACTTATTTTAATGAAATATGGCCGACGCATATTTGATCCTTGACATTTACCGTTTACAAGACTTTCAGAACGCGCGTGATAAATTGCCTATTTTTGTTTCTTCGCATTTCACTAGGAGACCGTTAAAGTGCGATATAAATTTTAAGCTTTTACTGCGCGTGATAATAAAAATAATTCCAATTTGAAGAGATAACTTCTTGCATTAATCGGTCCATCGGTAAACCTGCTAAACTAGCTGCAGTATCCCACATTTGGGGAACTCTACTGTGCCCGTTTAGAGCAGTCCTGAGAAATCCTTAACATCGTCAGCAGCTGACGTATTTGCAGCTGCAAGAGAGGAAGGAGATTGTGGGGGGGGGGGGAGACAACTCAACAAGCCTCCTCATTTAAAGGCGCTTCTCCAGCCAAGCGATATCGATCGCCATCATTAGAGGTGAAATCGCCGTTACCAACACCTAAAGCGGAGACCAGGATATTAGTCCTAACAACTGTCGTTGGTTCTTGTCAGAACAGTCCATTCTTTGGTGTTGACTGAAGATTTCCTTGTCCTCCACGTCCCTTTGCTACGGAGATAGGTCACGTAAAGAAAGAAAAAAAGCGAGAAGCTGAAATGAGAGAGCTCCCGACACATGCATTATGACCGAGCACGCTGCGGTTTTTACCGGCTACCGAAGAGCTGTTGTGCGAATAACTAGCAGTTGCCTCTAACAACCGCACGCGCTCTTCCTTCCTCCTGCCTTTTGATGTCGTGAGTTAGGGTCCAGAGGTGTCCATTATGAAACGTGCGATCTCCATAAGAGTTCCCAGTTTATTAGATTTTCTACCAAAGGGCCGTTTGCATGAAATATACCGCACCTCTTTGGGTTTCTTAAAGCCCCGAGGTCGGAAATTTTATGTGAGAAATACGGAAGCTAACGCCGGATCCTTTTCTTTCGGAAAGCTTTCACTCTGTGTTTAAGATTACGATATATAACTTCTTAAACAACAACAAAAAAAAAGTTGGACATCATTTTAACGAAGAGAGGATAATGGTAAGAAAATGTCTTACCGGAAGGAATGAACTCTTAGAAAATACCTCTGCTGGAATCCATTCGGTGGGGTTATTAAATAGATGACTTCCGCTTTGATCTGTTTCGGTGAGGGAAAGAAATGGATGAGTTTGGGTTCATGTGGGGAGTATAATAATGGATCAGTTAATAAAGGGGACAGTTAGTTTAACAGATTTTATCAGTGTGATTCACTGCCAAAAAGGTATTGCTGCCATTTTGTCATGACGGCGTTATAAACAAGAAGTTGGGAGTGGAACTAATGAGGCTTTTTTAAGATGGAAACCCACTAAAATCAGTTATAAACAGATGGCGCTTTATATGTTATTATATAACGAACCAGTGGCGCTTTAAATATATTTATAGCCATTTTTCATTTAAGGCACCCCAGGAAACCCTCATATATATATATATATGAGGGTTTCCTGGGGTGGTTATATATATAGGTATATATATACCGGGTGGTTAAAAAATAAGTTTTCCTATTCAGGAGACCCTAGTGGCAAAACGGTTAGAGATAGCGCTGTGAAAATCGGCGGGTATGTCGTTTAGGGTAGGAGGAAGCGATTTGTAGAAGGAAAAAAAAATAGTTCAGGTTTCCGCCACCAGGGGAGAAATTGGCACTGTAAACATGAGATGGAATACTTAAATTAGGATTCGATTTTAATATCAGAACTTAGAAATCTACAGATATTGTTCTATGTGCTTCACTTGAGATGACATTCTGAAAACGGAGGACTGCGTGCGACAGTTTCGCGTAGCATCTCATTGGGGATGTTGGCTACATCCCGTTTAATGCTTGCTTTCAAATCGACAAGCGTCTATATGCCGTCACGGTAAACTCTGTCTTTGAGGTATCCCCATAGCCAGAAATCACAGGGATTGGAATCTAGTGAGATTGAGGGCTGGCCAGAACTGCGGAAAGTCTCTAGCCATGATGCGATCATTTCCGAATGGTGAACGGAGCAGTTCCTTCACTTGTCGACCAACGTGGGGAGGGGCACCTCTTTCACGAACACTATGGACTCCAAGCATTGCCTTTCTTGCAGGGCAGGAATAATGTAATCTCTTAGAAGAGCGCAGTACCGTGCACTAGTTATCTTAAGGGGACATGAGGTGTAGGCTCTTCAAAGAAAAATGGTCCGATTATAAACTTTGCTGTGAATCCACACCATACTGCTCAGCAGATGGACGAGAATATTCGGTTGTTTTGTGCATTTACAGCCACATGAAGAATGACATGTCTCATCAGACCACAAGATCATTCGAGCCCATGAATCGTCAAGTTTCATACGAACCAGAAGGCGCCTCCGTAGCCAGGTGGGCAGGAGCAGCAGTGCGTAGCACGCGCTTCTTGATTAGACCGGGGTTCGAACCCGTGACCACCAAATACGGAGGATGCAGAAAGGTCAGGGAATGACCACCGCATATCACCGGAGCAATATGGCCTTAGTTGCTAATGCTTCAAAAAAATCGTAGAGCAAAGTCTATTCGTTGTTGCTGATCACAAGACTTTAGTCCTTGCACGTGAATCTTGTACGGGAACCAGCGTAAAATTATTCGAAGCATTTTACGTACAGTAGACCAAGGAAGGTTCAAGTCTCTTGACACACCTCTGTCAGGCACTATCGGCTGGTAGTGTTTCTCATTCTGGCCATTACCTCCGTTCCGATACGTGGTCGTCCCCTGCCTGGAATTACACCTAGCTCCCCGGTTGGTCGCTTCAAATTTCTTTATTAGTTTTCGAAGCCCCACTGACAATGTCAAAGGTCATTTACGCAAACCTTTAAGTTTCGGATATTCACGTAGTGCTGCATCAGCGTTACGATTATTCTGGTAGAACAGTTTTGCTGAAAGAGAACGTTCCTTTTTTGTAAGAGCCGTAATGGTTATTGACGGTGGCGTTGGCCTTCCTGCTTTTATCTAACAGGATGTCATTTGCGTAAGCAGCGTCTCTTGAAGTAAATGACAACTTTTACATATACGCAGCCGTTTTCCCTGGTGGCCGAAATTTGAACTAATTTGTTTTCTTCTACAAATCGCTTCCCCATACGGTAAATGACATACCCATCGATTTTGACAGCGTTAACTCTAACCGTTTAGGGTCTTCTGAATAGGGAAACTTATTTAATAACCACTCGGTATATTGTGTGTGTGTCTGTGTCTGTGTGGTACACACACATGCACACACTAAGTTTGGTGGGAACAGGACCTCGAAACCTTATTAGGGGAGCCACACATACATGGCCACCTTACATGTTTTTCGTAGGCAACAATGTTCGGATTCCTTGAGATAACTATGAATAAATAAATGTCTCACTTTTGTCTCACTTTTCATAACTTTTAATAAATATTGTCTCACTTTTCATAACTTATCAATTCAAATTTCTCCAAACACTTTTAGCAGCGTTTGCATATGCGTCGCCGTAGCCAAACGTTGAGGATAGAGCGACACACGCATTTCACTTCATTGCAGTTCTCGGCTGCGTAACTACTAAATACGGGTGCGTTCTTCTAGTCTCTATATTTTATGGATTCCTCTGTGGCCACCACGGAGTATAAACAGAAAATTTATTTAATTAAAATTGTTTATTGTCTCCACCATGTCTGTCCGTCCGTCCGCATGTAACAACTCGACTTCCAACAGACTTATTTTCATGAATTTTATATTTGGCTCTTCTAGAAAGATTTTTCGAGTCATTTCATTTAAAATCTGACGAAAATAAATGTGGCAAGTATTTCTTTATTTCATACGCGCCATATCGTCCGTTCCTATATTGATTATTGTAGCTGACGAACTGGATATTGTGTTCATTGTGTTTTATTTATTGGAGGAAATATTGGAAAATATGGCAGATCTCTTTTTTAAAGAGATTATAGCATTTACCCTGAAAAGATGTACAAAAAAAATCTCAAAAATCTAGCGTAAATGTTTAGTTAACAGTTCTAGTTTCTTATTTAACTTTATGCATTAAACTAGAGAGGTAAGTTTTGTCAAAATATTAGAAGCTTTAGCTGTTTAAGGCGAAATATTTTTTAAATATGTCAGTGCTGGAATTGTTAGTTCTATCACTGCTGTGATTATCTAAGGTTTATTCGTATGCAGCCTTTGATTTCCAGAAGCCACTGGGAAAACGTTAATAAGACTGAAAGGATTTTTTTTTTTTTGCTAATTTACTGTCCTACAACTAAAATTACAATCTAGAGTTGAAGTTATAATACCTGAAAATGAAAATAAACACTTAGGAAATGAATAAATCTCAGTAGCAAATATCAACAAAAGTATATATAAGAGGTAGCAATCCTAGAGTGGTGGATTCTGTTTACTTGGTTCTGAGAAATACTTCCCTTTCTGAAGAAATAACCATTAATCCATATTACAGCATCAAGCAAATATTTATTTATTGAAGCACCGCCTGTGGGAACCTTTCTGAGAGACAGAAACTTTAGTTCTCTCTCTTAGAAAAACAAGTCATGTAGTCGACAGCTGAAGACAAACTACTCTATGTGAAATTTCGTGGGAGTCAATTTTTGCTTATTCTAAAGCAGAATATACTTTGAATAGTTTGTTGTCGAGAGTGGACAGCCACCCTCTTGTTTTTACCATGACCCTAATTTGAGGGTTCATGAATTGGGCAGTTTTTTGGGATTCCATTTGGTATTCGAATCTGAAGGAGAATCGTAACCAAGTTTCTTATCTATATCTGCTCCAGCATGGTAGTTTCTTTTCCGTGTCAAGCATCGGTCCATATTCGCTTTTGAGGAAAGATCCTATTATTCTATTATTTTCCTTTAAAGTCAAATCATGTCTTTGAGAAGTCTCAGGAATCTCAATTTTCACTTTGTTTCTTTGGTAATCTTCAGTTCTCCTCGCGCCTTCCCTTCTCCATAATCAGCGTTCGATTGGTATGGTAGCTTTAACCTTATCTATCACAATTTGAACTTTTGAATTCATGTGCATAGGCGACTAAACAAATATAAGTTAGTATTATCTTGTTTATAATGGAAATTGTACGCCAATATCAAACAAAACTCTTAAAACTCCAGGGGCCATTATTAAGACCACGAAGCTTTAAAAAGGGCGAGAGCTCACTTCCTGCGCTTCAAGAGAGGAGCACATCAACAGTACATCTTATCCCAAATTAAGAAGTTCCGGAGAATTTCCTCAAGTTCAACAATCACTTTAACATGGAAGGAAAGCTATTTGAGGAGTGGATGCGCATATCTTTTGATCATTCAGATGCGACCACAGAAACTGCAATCCTGCTTAGTCTAACTGAGAAAACCCTGACTGCTAAGAATGATATAATAGTTACTAAGCAACAGCTCATTGACGTGACAAATGGCCTGCCCAACAAGGCTACAACTGGACTTGACCGCTTTCCACTGTGCTCTGTGTACATTGTGGATCTCCTCCTTAACATCTTCCGGAAGATTCCAAAGACAGGCGCCATACCTTAACTCGGGAAATCTTATTATGTCAAATCAGTTCCTAAAATTGGAAACCCCAAGACTATTAAAGCCTTCCGTCAAATTGCCATAGGATGTACTTTATTAAAAATTTTTGAAAAACTAATACATCTTGTAATTATCCAACACTGTTTTTCTCACCGGCCACCTTACCTCCACACAGTCCTACACCACAGGTCCACTACCTCAAATCTCCTCGATACTCTCTTCAGAGCACAAAAAGCCCTGAATGACAGAGCTCAAATGAACATTATCTTTTTCGATATTAAATCTGATTAGGATACTGTGTCAATTCCTACTATTTTATGCATCATAAAAGAATATTTCAAGGCATCAAACCAAATAGTCAGCATTCTGGAGTCTTTACTACAGCGGAGAGAGTTAATTGTAGAAAATGGATCTCACCAAAAAATATTTATGCAACGAGGGGGGTGCCTCAGGGTGGGGTGACGTCGACCACCCTCTTTGCAATTCTTCTTGAACCATTCCTTGCATTACATCCAAATTTCTGCTCCTTCGCTGATGACTTAATTTTTTTTTATTTCAAAAGACCCCAAAAAGATTCAAGAAATTAATAATCACACCTCCAATCAAAATCAAAAATTAATAGATTATGTATAGATAGCTGGACTCCAACTAAACAATGCGAAGTCAGCCCACATGACAACGAAGAGGAAGTTCAGAAATGACATCCGAGTTGTAGTTAATGGCGAGACAATTCCAAAAGTTTCATCGCATACTGATGTTGGGCTAACTTGGGATGAAGACTTAAATTTCAAAGATCACTTCCTCAAGACAAAGAAGAAGACCTATGCTACATTCTGGGCTATCCACCAGGAGCTCGTAGGCAGCCACAACATCAATTTGATTTGTCAATACATTGATAGGTGTCTCACTCCTGTATCTTTATTTGCATCTGAAATCTGGTCCACTTGCCTCTCTGCGTAACAGATTCTTGGCGATGGAATACTGGATTCTGCGGTGGCTGAACCGTCTGGGAGGGAACCCATTCACCATCTCGAAATATATTCTAGTCAATCTAGGCATGAGCCTCTGGAAGCTCACTGTTCTCAAAACAAAATCTGTCTACACTCTCTAAGCTGCTAACCCGTCAGATTGAGGTCCCACTGATAAAGGATATTATCTCACTTCCAAAAGCAAGCAATAGAAACCACCAGAGCGGGAAACGTCCACTTAGGATGAAGCTCACTACCCTGGACCCCCTAAAAGGAATGTTCCCGTGTAACATGATCCAACACCTTTTCCACAGATCCAAATTAGTTTGGAGAAAATAGAAGATGCAGAAGCCAAATGGACGAAATCTGGACCAAATCACCAGAATTATTATAAAATGCGAGCTTTATTTATATCAGAAATGTAAATAATTTAATGTAAAAATATATTGTAAAAGCTTAACAAATTGTAATGAAAATTACAGAAATGAAATGAAATGTAGATCAAGCTGTATACATAATCAAGCTGTATATATAATTACGATGTTAATTTAATATCAATTTTATTTTAAAGTTAATCGTTACTGCTATTAAGTAAATATAATTTTCTAAACAATTCCATTATTTTAAATATCGAAAATCTGTATAAAATTGTACGTTGCATATAAAATATATATTTGCACACCCTCCTAGCTCATTGGCTGTTCAAGGGGTGAACCTAAGGTGAATAAACAGATAATAATAATTGATTAATTTCTTAAAGCACCAAAGCTGAAAGTAGGCGTCAATCATATATCCTGCAGCCACTACAGAACTCCACTCTTCATCTTCATATAGTTCAACAATAGTTTAGTAATATCCAGCGGACTTCTTAAAGTCTCTGTTTCTGCACAACACGATTTGAATAAAACTTCTTATTGTGTTTACTCCACGGGGAGAAACATCCATAGAAAGTTTCCTAGAGTTCCGCTAATGCAGCTGTCTTAAGACAATGAATTATTTGTACTCAATATCCACAGAAAGTTTCCCAGAGTGGTGCCTATGCAGTTATCTTAAGATAATCAATTTTTTCTAATCAATACCTGAACTTCCCTATATCTCCTTCAAGGGTGGATTAGGCAGATCTTTATGAATACTCAAGTCTTTCTGATAAAACCTCCAATACGATTTGAACAAAACTGTTTATTGTTGATGCCAAGGACTTTACACAGAAGTATCTCGGATACTTATGCAGCTAACTTAAGATAATCAATGATTTATATCCAGTGTCCAAACAGTACTTCAACTGCTTCAAAGTTTGGAGTGGAGTGTGTACATTTTGAATGCGCTATCACTTTAATAAATATTTTAAAATAGTTCACCCAACTCTACGAATTATTCAGATGGTGCTGAGAGCCGGGATTAAGAAGGACAAAATGGCTGTTATGGAATGCCTCAGCTACTGTAACCACTGATATTGATTACGTGAGTTTAAAAAGTAAAAAAAAATAGATACCTTTTTCAAAATTCATTAATTATTTTCTCACCAATCACTCACAATTTCCAATTGTCCTTGGTTGTTTGAAGTCAACCTATAATAACGCACAACTGCCACTAAATAGCATGAAGGAGATTAACGTTTTTGATCTTGAATTTGTTTAATGCAGTAGCTATAGCCTTAATACATAGACGGCCATTAAGTCCTACGGTTTCAATACTGTAAATCTGTGCGTACTTTTCGAAAGACCAATAGTAAGAATGAACACCAAGATACTATCCTACTACTCACCAAGTCTTTAACTCTCATTATCTTAAAACCTCTTTATAAGTGGTAACGTTGAAAAGCGTAAAGGGAAACATAAGCCGGAGCCCAGAAGGGAAGGGGGACTGATTTAATTAAGTTAAACGATATACAGCAGTTTAATAGAGTTCTAGGAGAAGAGGGAGTTTAGCCGTTACTCCATTCCCCCCTCAAGAAAAAGGTAGCGGCTAATAACACGCACGAGAATGATCGCCAAGAAGGTTAATGTAACATCGGCAGCCACGTGGCGAAACATACTGTAGTTAACCGATAACGAGCACCAGTTTGGTGTTCATTATTTAGGCCTGCGAGAAAAATCTCTTTCTACGTTCTTACTATTACTGTGGCGAGTGGCTTGCAAAATGCCAACATTATACACCTTATTAAGTTCCCTCTTGCTGCTCAAGAAAGTACCTCACGTGAAATATGAGAATATTCGGCTAATGGATGGTAATAACGTTACGAGAATCGACACCCCAGCCACACAGATTGTGGGCTCAGTACCGTTAATTGGAATACGGACATGGAGGGCTTCGCGTGGAGAGGAAGGTGGGGGGAGGGATTTAGACGGCAAATACTCCCTTGTTAAAGTAATGGGGTTAAAGTAAACTATCTGATGCTTCGACCTCTTTGGATAATTAGCTAACAAAGTTACGCGCACACACCCGCAGGATAGAAGACGGTGAGTGGTTACAAAGCGGGGAGGAGAAGAGGGCAGGGGGAATGGGAAACGCGCGTGCGATTTTGTTGTCTGTTCGCGGAGCGCAGTCCCTCCCTTGCCCCCAAGGACGAAATTTGACTACCAAGATAAATTAACTTCGAGATGAAAAAAGCGAGCACGCCTCATCACAGTCCATGGAAACACCTCCAACGATGGCCGTATATATTAAAAGAAATAATTTCTCCGTATTTTATCAAAAGCATCATTTTTATTTCTATCAAGAATTTACTTCTAACAAAATTAAATTTCGTTAATGAAGATGAAAGTGTGGTTTTTTTAACAGTATGTGAAATAATTAGAGGAAATTGTTTAAGTGACCAGCAGAGAAGACAGTGGCCTATCATTCTGTGATGTATCCGGGGAGTATAATAATTGGAGCCAAGGGGACGTTTAGTTTACTAAATTTTATCAGTCGAATTCACTGTTAAAAATGTGCTGCCGATGTGTTCTAACGTTATTTTGGTTTTATAAATAAGAAGTTCCAGTTGTATTGATGACTCGTTTATCGACAAGGAAATTCACTAAAATAAAGTATAAAGAGGTAGCGCTTTGTTAAAATCAGGTCTAAAAAGTGACTACTAGTCATATATAGGACTATTAGCCAATGTACCCCGGGAAACTCTTAAGTATTTGTACCAGTGGATGTTGATAAGTCCTGCCTACAACAGAAAGAAACTTGATTTTGTTTATTGACTATCTGGAAAAGTTGGCAATAAATAAAAGGGGGAAGCCACAGTGCCTCCACTCCTCTGACCGTTCTTTGGTCTCTGGATCATAACGAAACAACCATTTTTCATCCATGGTCGCAATTCGCTCCAAACATCATTGGCACCTTACTCAAAATGGTGAAGAATAGCACTTGAAGATATGACACGCTGTTGATTTTTATCAGCATTCAGGCATTTGTTGGGAATGCATTTAGCAGAAGGCTTTTGCATGTTGAAAATGTCATGAATAATACATTCAGCATATTTCCTGGCCATGCCTAAAGTCTCAGCTATCCGTTTATCAGAAATTCGTCGTCAGAAAATAACGTAGCGCGAGTGGCTGATGATCTCAAGATGCTCGTCACATCAGATGATCCAGCAAAAGTAGATGCAGTCGCCTTTGAAACACAGAACGTCCTGGTTGAACTCCAGAATTATCTACGATGTCTCGGGTTCAAGTTGAATCCTCAGAAAGCAGCTCATATGACCTTCACAAAAAGGAAAACAAAAAATGAAATAACTCAAGATCAACCGAACCGTCATTGAAAAAGTTCACTCTCACACCGATTTGGGGTTGAAGTGGGAAGACAGACTGTCGATCAAAGACCACCTCAATATGGCCAGGCAGAAAACGATCGCGGCTCTCCGGGCAATCAGACAGGAGCTGGTCGGTATGAGGATTCGAGGGTTTCTCTTGGATTACGTCCAAAGAAATTTGATCCCCGTACCGCTGTATGCATCTGGGCTTTGGTGAGGAGGGGCCTCTTCTACTTAACTCAAAAGATTTCTTGAGACAGAGTATTGGCTTTTGAGATGGTTAAACAGGGCAATCGGCCACCCTTTACCATCTCTCGGAGCGTGCTGTACGCAAACTTCGGCATAAAACCATGGGAAACCATCGTCAAGAAGAGGAGTAATTTGCACACGTTGGCACAACTCCTTTGTGGCCGAATGGATTCACCTAATATATGGAAAGTGACGACAATCCCTCGGACCACCGGTTCAGTGCAACACCCCTTGTCTTAGATCTTCACTACAAAATCTGCAATACCTAGGATTAGTGGTTCCGGCGAATATGTTCGGACCATATAACTCCCTGGGAATTGATGATTCAGCTTTCTGCAGCTTTAAGCATTACAGACAGGACATCCTGAAAGAAGTATATAAACTAGAACTATTGACTGTACCACTTTCAAAGTTTTGAATTTCAGTGTCTATGTGAGCTTACTTGTAAATACAGTATGTTTTCCTTTCTTTTAATTCAATCAATGTAATCGCCTTGAATATTTATAACGTTCACCCCTCTAGCCGAACTAGGCGGTTCCATGATGTGCCCACAGATGTGGACATAAAAAGATGTTGATAATAATAATAATAATTTTCAGGCACTGTCGCAGAAATCGGTCTTTCTGTCCTCTGCGCATCCTCAGTGTCAAAAACCCATTTTAAATTTTGCAAACCCAGCCTTTGACGGTTGAATAGCATGATCACTGGTCTCCTAACGTCAATAACACATCATCATGAATCTCCTTTGCTGCTTTCCCCTATAGAAACAGATATTTCATAACCGTTCTACCTTCAGCTTTGTCGAAAGTGACGTTTTGGACTGACATCAAATCAGATGGGCTATTTAACATAAAAAGATACGCTCTTCATAATTTGACACCGATTTGTCAAAAAAGAAATGGAAGTGAGTCGAGCTAGAATTTGTCAGTACTCCCTCGTGTATATATGTATTCACACACCGTACAGGCTCTTTCCATTTTTGATAGGCAAAAATATTCAGATTATTTAAGATAATTGTGGGGAACAAAAGGCAAAGAGAAAAATAGTCAATAATTGTAGAAATCGTTGGTAACGTATGGTAGTCTGCAAGTATAAACATTTTTTGTGTTTTAAATAAAAATATTAAGCCATACAGAATGGAAAAATTATAATAAATGAGTGCTATACGATGATGACGATGTTCACTCTGCTACCTTATCTTTGATTCCATAATAAAAGATTGGTTTACAGAACGATGGTCGCCCTGGTGGTGAGGCTGGGTGGTTGAAGTGAACTTTAAGCATTTTTTCCCCTTTGCTAAGGAAATCTGACTTGCACGCTGCGAAACATAGTGAAGACAAAGTGCCTTGCTCTCTAGGGACGGGTGACCATCGTTGCAATATCTGACCCCAGAGACTTTTGCTCCACTTAAACGTCCAATAAAACGACTTCTCCATTCCCAACCGGAAGTAAACCAATCTTCCGGTCTTTTGTTACTGCTGTAAAAGTTCCTTAAAATAGGGAAAGAAATGTGATTTGGCACTCTTGTAGCAAATCTTATACGACTAAGCAAAGAATAGTAGAATGGCGGAGAGGGAAACTTGGTTTTCGTTTTAGGCTTAAATATTGTTAGCCTTTGAAATCACCAGCAGCTCTTGTTGGAGGAAGAGGCGAAATGCTTTAAATGAAGATTCGTCAAGCACGCATTTATTTTTTTCCCCTTTTCTTCTCATATAAAGTTAGAATTTTAAATCCATTTCACGTAAATTCTGCAGCGCCTTATGCCATTTTAGGTGCTTCGCTTTACACGTATACATACATTTGTCATTTGAATTAACCTTCATCCTGATGGCCTCTCGGATTTCCACCCATATGCGACCAATTCTCATCTGGGAATTGGATCATAACCTGTTTCAAAGGTTAGTATTTTAGTCAAGCAAAACACGTCAACGCAAATAACAAAACAAGTTATGATAGAAACGACCATTTGGCCTCGCAGTGGGGACGGCATTTCCACCTCCACCACAAGTTACCGTCCCCACCACGAAGAGGGGTTGCCCTATCCAGCGATTAGTACCTTTCTTCTAAAAGCACTTTTAACGGACTCGACAAACATCTCCAAGTTTTCTTTTGGTATTACAGAGCTCCACCGAGGTGGAATGGGTGAAAGCGAGCGCCCCTCGCCGCAGCCTCGTTCGGAGGTCCGTAGAGTATGGGCATTCCAGCACATAGAGAATATTCCAAAATGTAAATATTTCCTTGAAATATACAGCTGCACATTTCACAGATTCTCCGATTAAGTTCGCCTCCAATGAAGATGACATTTCGTTTTATTTTGAAAAGTAACTCCAAACCACTTTCTTTTTTACTACTGCGCGGTAGCACAGTGGTATCGTCACCGTCCTCCCCACACCGGGTGGAAAAGGCCCGAGTTCGAATACGACGCGAGGAACTTTAATTGGGTTTTTCACTCCGTGGCTGAGTTAGTTGGTCTCAGGCGTAAATAGCAAGGTTTTTTCCCCCAGAAACTGGGATTTTTCTTCCAGCAAAAAAGACAAATCGGCCATAGAACACACGCAATTAACAGACATAAGACACAGCACGGCAGATGAATTTAATTATTCGGGTGGCCTAAAAGTAATAGTTTATTTTTATTTTTTTATAGACAATACGGCGCAATATTCTAAGTTGCTTATGTGCCTAAAACCTTCAACATCCAAACAAATGTGGTGATGCTAGATTCCAAAAACCGCTGACTGTATTAAAAAATGCTTCTCAACTTTGCGACTTATTTTTTTACTGGACTTTATAGTTAGACTATTATTAACTTCGAAGATCCACTACAAGGGATGCTGCAATTCCACTATTCCCATACAATGTAGATCCAATCAATACTAGACCTGTAGCATGCAAGTTCACTAGACTTACCTGTTGATAGGGACTTCGATTAACGTTCTATGATGTGAATGGCCAAAGTCCGTGTAGGTTTATATTTTGGATTTAGAGTGACAAATCATTTATCCAAAATGAAAATAAGAAGACGCAGTCCTTGGAGCGTAAGTCAGCGCATATGAAATTAAATAACGCTTAAATAATAAACATACACTTGATGAAGACATATTTATTACAATCTCTACAGATTGCTAACTGTTAAATTCGCAACAAAATGCAAGCATACAGAAAGAAACATGAGATTTGAAAAACAAAACAAAATATCCGTTTTTATAAACGCAAATCGAAATCGCACGTTTCAAAACTTTTCCAAATTTACCAAGCTACTAGTTTTATTATGATTTCTGTATCAGCTTTAATTAAAAACGAAACCACACGAAGTTGCATTAAACTCAAGTTCATTGTACGCGAATTAGTGAATATAATAACGCTGGGCAATATGGCAGCCACATTACACACCATGCCTAACATCACACTTTGTAATGGTTTCTTCAGTTTAGCGAGGAGAATGCCATCCCAAACAGTGAGAAAGGATTCTTCAAAGCAACCAAACAACAACAACAAAAATTCACATTTCGATAAACGAATCATAGCGCGGTCCATTTTAATGCTGCACGGGAACTGAAAGAAAAGTGGAATTTTTTAGAAGAAAGTAAAGACCATCGTACTTGGTGTGTGGCGAGGATTCTAAAGGAGGAAAAAAATCTCGGAGGGCATCTGTAAAGCCGTAGCAACGGAACAATAAGATGAGCGGAGAAGGAAGACCGGACAAAGGAAGAAACGATTCTTTTAGTCTTAAACCAGTTGTAAAGAAGAAGAAAGGAAGGAAAAATGAAAACTTGAAGAAGCAAATGGTTGAATACACAAAAACGGCAATCTTTAAATAACGACTACACCTACCCAAATGATAGACAGAGAGGCTGCAGTACTGGGGAAGTTTGTTATGAAAGTTGGTAGTTTGGCGAACATTTGTTTGTTATAAATAGCTTAAAGAAAGAAGGAATATGTTCTCCTTTTTAAGGTTTTTGTATTGCTGAATCTCTAAATAGAATTTTACAGTTTGGTAAGTTTTATCCAGAAATGTATCCAAAATGAAAAAAATAATCTTTTATTAGTCGAGGTTTATCGTACTATGGTCAATCAACTAAGTTAACTCGTGATGTGGCAAAAATTGTTTAATTTTATTTAACATAATCCACCAAAGAGAGAACTTAAAATACCCGCCCAATCACCGGTGTTTTTTGATCTATTTTTTCACCTTCTCTCACTTCTTATTGCATACATTGCAATAATTAGTTTTTCAAAGAATCACTTTGAGAAGCCACTGTTGTCACCCGTATATTGTGGTCTATTCAGCCATTTATATATATTTTTTGAATATTGGAGATATCTGGAGTGTAATGATACTAACAGATTAAAAAGAATACTTGATGAGAATCAACCGAAAGAGCAAGCTAGCTTTTAGGACAGGATTCTCAACTAAGGATCACCTTCACGTAATGTTACGGCTAATGGAGAAAGCAAATGAAAATAAAACACCATTATGCCTGGAATTTGTGGATTACGAAAAGGCATTTGACTCCATACAACATAAGGCAATGTTTCGGGCACTGGGAAAACAAAGCATAGATACCCCATATATTATGATTTTGAAGAAAATATATGAGAACGCTACCTCCTTTATTAGACTAGACAAAGACAGTAGCAAATTTAAAATTGAGAAAGGAGTTCGACAAGGAGACATATCTCCGAAGCTGTTTACTGCTGCCCTTGAGGAAGCTTTCAGAAGATTAGACTGGTCGTAGAAAGGAGTCAATGTGAATGGAGAGTACATAAACTATTTAGGATTAGCCACGATCCCAAAGAATTAGAGGAAAATCTTAATCAGTTATGCAGAGTTAGTAAGGATTTTGGAGTAAAGATGAATATGGCTAAAACAAAAGTAATGATGAACAAGTATGCCACGGAAAGGGAAATAATGATTGAAGGAGCAGTAATTGAAAAGGTGGATTCATATACTTATTTGGAACAAGTCATCAGCTGTAATAATGACAAATGGCTGGAAGTTAAGAGAAGAATAAATTTTGGATGGATGGCATTCAGGAAATATAGTCACATACTGAGGAGCAATATCCCAATTTGTCTGAAACGTATAATAATAATGAACCAATATATATCCCCCGCCCCCACCACCATGACTTATGGAAGTGAAACTTGGGCACTCACCAAAAGAATGGAAGAGAAGCTGAGAACAACACAGCGAAGAATGGAACGAATTATATTGGGAATCAGACTGTTAGACAAGAAGAGAAACACATGGATTAGGCAGAAAACTCAAATAAAGGACATTCGTATTAAAACTAAAGAACTAAAATGGTCTTGGGTAGGTCACATAGCTGGAAGACATAATGACAGATGGACTAAGAGAAAAACAGAATGGTACTCAGGAGGAGCTAGAAGAAAATCTGGAAGACAACGACGGAGATGGACAGATGAAATTCATGAGTTTGTGGGTAGTAAATGGATGGCCATTGCACAAAACAGAAGTAACTGTAAAGTTGCTGGAGAGGCCTTCATCCTGTAGTGGATTGACAATGGTTGATGATGATGGAGTGTAATGGGCTTCCACGCTGTTGAAGCCACGGGCGGACACAAACCACAACTCGGACTTCTGTGTTCTCTGGGATTCCAAATCTAGGGCTTGTGCATAAAGCGACAAATTAGCAAAGCCTAAAAACCAACTTTAGATAAATAACAATTTTAATATGGCGCATATTCGTATAAATGTATATAAATTATAGACTGAAATTTATACATGAGTCCAAGTTATGTATTCTGACTGCATCATTTTATATATATTGTCAGTAATCGCATATTCCTCCAAGTACAATAGCTAACACATTTTCCAATGAGAAATACAAATATATATAGATAATTTCACCAATTATTACATAGTCTATTCGTCTGACTTAATTATTCAACCGGTACATGAACGAAATTTCCCTTTTTGTCAGTAAATAACAAACAATATCTCAAAGTGCTCCGCGTCTCCGTCTATAAAGTTCTAGTTTGAATTATACTGGAAGATATTTCCATTCAGGCATGGAACCGCAATTTCCACCTCCCTTTCACCTTTTCGGCTGGGCTCTAATATCTGCTTCTATTGCAGGCGGACTTTCTGCATTTGCTTCCTATTTTTCTAATAGTCTATCTCTTCTAATGCTTCCAGACTGGTACCCTCTCCATATAGATTTCTTCATATCACATACTTGAGTTCCTGGCTCATTCAAGGCGGAACCGGTCCTAGATATATGTAGAGTTTCTTACTCGAATTTTTGTTTCGAAAATGAAACGTGTAATTTAATATTTTCTTCTTGCACTTCTTCAACCAGTGTCCAATTCTCCTTTCCTTGACCAAAGCTGGTGAGCTACGGAAAGGTCGATCAGGTCATGGTTCGCCTATTAGTTCTCACTAACGGATCCAGCTTTATTTGGTTTGTTTATATTGTCTGTGTCCCAAGTTTGATATAACGTTTGCGTGTCCAGCAAGTGCTTTCTTACAGGTCATATTGCATTCGTTCAATTGAATTCCCTTCTAACCCTCCTTGCTCTAAATCACCCGACTATGTGAGAAAGCGATCATTGCCGGAAAACGATTCACTTTTCTGCTCATCAGGGATTTTCTTCCTTTCCCAACACTTTCCTCTATTCGCCCTCTTGGTACTACTTGTTATTTCTATTTCAGTTTAACTGTTTCAAATTTTGCCTATTTATAAATCACTGCCATTAGCATTAGTAGAGGTATACGATACAAGAAAGCAAGCTTTTACAGCATAAGCCAAAAAAACCCTTCCCATTTCATTGATCCATTCATTTGAAATGTTTGCCTACTACTGCCTTGAATTTATTTAAGCTTTCAACTTGCACACAACAGATGGAAGTTTTTTCCAGCAATCAACTACCTGCTGGCTAAAGGCACACTTCCACACATCTATTCTACAACTATCTTTCCTCAGTTTGAAGCTGTGACCCCTCAGGTTCGTAATCTGAACAAGAGGAAGAATCCCATCATCCCTTGAATCCCTTGAATGAATTGAGCGTGCTCAATCCATTCGAGGCCTAATACACCTCAATCAGATCACCTCACATGTGCCTAGTCTCCAGAAGCTGCAATTTGCAGAACTTAGGCCTTTCTTCATAAGAGCACCCTTTGTTCCCTTCACCAGTCTTGTTGCCCTTCTCTACACTCGTTCTAACAATTCGCAAATTTCACTGCCTTTGTCTAAATATATTTCCGATTCAAAAAAACATTGCATTTTATTTGTAAGAGCGTACTCTTACTACACAAAACTCCTTTCTGAACTCGTTTTTAATATTTACGAGATTAAGATTGCAGTAATTCTTTAAGACGCTTCTATAAAGCTTAAGAAACAACCACAGCTAAAGAAATAGTTTTCCGTAACTTCTTTTTTAGTCTGTTTTCAAAAAAAAAATGGAAAGCAAGCTCACGAGAGCACAAAGCCTGCGTGTCAGTCTTCACTGATAGCTCTTGTCATGCGCGATGCATACCAGAATTACAGTACTTGTAACGGGAAAGTTCTTCTCGGATAACTCTTATCTTATCTTAAAAGATGTCTCTCGAACGAAATTTCCAAAAAAGGGAGAAAGGCGACGAATCAGCAATCCGCCATTTTGAAGTAAGGTTGAAATAATTGTTCTGTTTGGGCTACCTCGCTATATGTGGAGGATGGTTGTTAGTTTAATGGTGCATTAGCATCTTAGGCCATCCAAGTTATGTCCGTGTATCATCTGTGAAAGCATGTGTTGACGAGGGGTCGACTTGCATGTTGAACGGATGAAAAACCAATATAACTGTAAAATCCCTGCTCTTTGCATTAGATAGACTTAACTACAGGGCCGAGTTAAGACTTTTCAAAATTCCTCCGATGGGGTTAGTACACAGATCCCTCCAAACGAGCGACAAGTGGCGCATGTGCTATAGTGTCACGGAAGATGTGGTGAGTTAAAACTTCTAAATGAAAAAAATAATTAATTCTCATTTTGCCTTTTCAAAGTGTTGAAAAGTAGTAGAGCTCTTCTGTGTCTATAGGATTTAAGCTATCTAGTTGACGCACTATGTTCAAACAAATGACATCGTCAAAAGTTTAATCTGCCACTTGTTTAAAAATTGAGACACGAATTTGAGAGTCTGTTTCAAGACTTATGGATTTCTCATCAGATGACATATGGTCCTTAGTGACAGTTCCTTGATGGAGCAGTAGTTAAGAAACATACCATCATAGTCTCAGATTTTAAATAAAACCCACATTACCTTCTCAGGATATCAGTTGCTTAATATATTTCGCTATTTTCGTAGTGCAATATGAAGGCAACTTGTAGTTAAGAAAAGTTTTATTCTCTGATCATTAAGGTCATTGTATTGCACATTAACAGGATTAAATACTGCTGGCAACAGAAACACAAAGAAGCTGGAGAAAGTTTACTTTTCATTATTTCGAAAATGCCAGAATAGCATTAGATATTTTATAATTTCGAAGTTCAAAGGGCTGAAATAGCTTTCATTATTCGAAATAATTGAAATATTATGATAGTTGATTCTCGAAAATATTCCAAAAAACAACACATTGGCCTCTTTAGTTCTACTTAGAAATTCTCATCTTTATAGGTCAACAGGACTTCTTAGCTCTTTCGATATATGCGCTATTCTACTTTAATGAGATACCAGAGACTTCTTTCAATTTTTCTTTCTCTTATGAATTACAACGAATCTTTTTTAATCCGTTTATAGGTATATAATATTCAGTAAACAATTGTTTTAGATGCTGTCCCAACCTGTTTCTCAAGCTTAACCTGTACCGTAATTATTTTTAAATGCATTGGCAATTGCTAGGTTGGAATTCTGTGATTCATTAAATGTAACTTGCAAGAGGATAAATAGCGCAACATTAGAATATTTTAATTTGCACGTAATTAGCGCGTGTAAATTAAAATATTCTTAGCCAGTGGAGTAGTTAGTTAATCATAAAATTAAACGAGAATATACCACAGTTAGAATAGCAGCTACAGCGAATAAAAATGCGCAATAATTTATGGGAAGATGTTGCCAAGGTGGAAAAACAGAAGAGCAGTTAGTTAGTTGTGTGCTTATTAATTAATATGCAGTCGCGGCACTTCGTTGGCGATAGATTCTTGACGAAGAAAGTTTTTGCTGTTAGCGTTTGATAAATAAGCGTAAGTGCAAGTGTGTTTAGGGTCAAGCGGCACCAGGGGTTTCCCCCATCTCCGCGTAGTTTACATGGTGATGTGTTACAGTACGCTGTAAATGCCAGAGATTTAAAAATGTGTGGGTCTTGGATCGTTTAGTGTCATGTACCGTTGTTCTTCTGGTCGTTTAGCCGCTAAACCCCAATTGGGGACTAACGTTGCCCCACTTACGCCCCGTGGAGGCAGACCAGGAACCCAGTAGCTTATATGCACTCTGGCAGGTTCTGCCACCTAATTTCCTGAGATTTCGGTGGCTAGGATCTTAAAAAAAAAAAAAAAAACGGGGGCACTTAAGTTTAGAAAAGCCAGGAGAGGTTGATATGGTTCAGTTTTCAGTTTACAAATCGTTAATTTTGATTAGTTGTGAGGGGTTTACGCTGACGTATTAGTCAGAGTATGGGGAAGAGACTGAAGACTGGGGGGAAAGACAGAAGTATGGGGTCGATAGGGAAGGCAACCCCAGATGGTCAGGAAGGCATGCCCATGCCTCACCAGGCGAAATATATGGGGTGGTAGGTGAGGGAGGAAACAGGAAGACCATCTCCCCCCTGCCAGGAATAGGAAAAAAGGTACCAGGCAAGGGAGCTGGTAGAGATCGCCATTTGGCTACATGGCAGTGAGGCTGCGTCAGTCGTAGTGTAGTCATAAGCTAGGTAGTTAGAGTCACTCGTGGGACAGTGTACCGTCCAAGTTGAATGTCTTTGCTTTTGGTTCTCTATCTTCATTCAGTATATTTATCAGTTTCACTTAGGTCTCATATTTGTTGGTACATAGGCAGGGTTTCTTGGTAGACAGCTAGTAGCTTCCACATAATTTTCATTCTGGGGTGTGTCCTAAAGAATGTTTTGATTTGTTATCTGGCTGGTCGTCTTTCACTCCTGGTGTATTGCATATAGCGTTCTCCTTCTTGAGAAGAGTACTTGGGCGAAGTTGGTCAGGGCTCTGTATTCCTCCTCTGAATCCAGTAGGTGAAACTCTTGCTCTCTGGGGAGGTATCTTATACTCGTGATTAGAATGCACCTGAGATCCTCGTATTGCGGACAGTCGTACATGAGGTGGTCCCAGATTTCGATCTCTCCACATGTACAGCATGGGTCCTGTACAAGGGCGAAGTCCATTAACTTTGCGTTAAAGGGGCCGTGTCCAATTAGCAAGTATGTTGTTTGCAACTCCGGAAAGAACCAAGTATGCGATTTTGGATAGATTTTTTCAAGTTGTGGTAAGAACTTGTGGGTGATTGCTCCTTTGGTTGTTTCTGCCCACCTGTCCTGCCATACCTGCAGTAGGTGAGACTGAAGCCGGATCTTTTCTGCCTTATGGTTGTTTGTTGGGTCTTGTAAATTCCAAGAAAGTGGTGGTTATTCCCTTAGATAAGTAGTAGAGGAGTCCTGTTCTTGCGATTTCAAGATCAAGTGGAAGTACTGCTGCTATCACCTGAAGCGCTGGGTTACTCACCGTTCTGCAGGCGCGGGTGGTATGTGAGGAGGATGGTGCGTTGAATTGCATCCAGGGTTCTTTTATTTACGACCAAGGCAATTTTGTCATACCAGATTGCTGAAGCGTATGTAATTATTGGGAGGAAGGTTGTCTTGTAGTATAAGGCTAGGGTACGCTTTTTGAGACCCAAGTCTCGCCTTGTGACCCTAGCTACCATGGCAGAGTAGTTTCTGATCTTTTGTCTTAGGAACTGGAGATGTGGTTGGAAGGATAAGTTATTGTCTAGTATGACACCCAGGTGTTTTAGTTGACTAGAAAACTTGATAGTTGTCCCATCAATCTTAATCTGGGGTGGTCGTCAGTTGCAGGGTTCCTTTGAGCAGCGCCGACAATGTCTTTGTCGGTGAAATTGTTAAGAAATTCTTCTTGGCCCACCGTTGGAGTATCTGCAGGGCTTGATTAACGTTTGCTAACATGATACTCGTTCAAAAGTCTTCAAGTTAATTTTTTAGGTTCACTAACAACGATCAGGATCCCTTACTATGCCATCAAGATGGCGCTAGTCTAACAATTCTTCATCTAGTAACATATCTATAATTTGAAGAGCAGTCAAGAATTTACTGGATGAAAAAGAAGAATGAGTGCACTGGACTCATTTGATCAGTCCAATAGGCCCAGTCCTCGACCCACCATCGAGGACTGGTGGAATTCGCGAAATGCCTTGTAAAAGGCTGGTCGTCAATTAAATAGTGTTCCTCGAAGGTTTCCTTGGATTTCATTCATCTAAAAAAATAAAACAGTCAAACTAGCATTAAGGTATGCAAATTATCGACTCCTCATGGCCTGTGTTAATTCAACCTCGGTGGTAATTCCACTAAATGGAATTCCTATTTCAGAAGATAAGAAGAAAATTAGCATAAAATAAAGTTTAGGGAAACAACAGTAGGGTGATTGTTGTAGTATTTTAGGCGCATCACGGACTTAAACCATATTGCGCCGTATACATTACGCCTGTAAATTGCGTGGCGTTTGTGGTCAGTTTGCCTTTGGCTAGACGAAAAACTCGAGGTTCCGGGAGGAAATCAGCCATATTGCGAAAAAAAAAAAAACCCGAAAAATTCCTCGCATCATCGACAAAATTCGAACTGTCGTCTTTTCCATCCGGTGGGTAGCATGGTTTTTCATCCAGCAAACACAAGTAGTTTACAGATATATTATATACGGCGCAATATGGCCTAGAATGCTGATGCGCTTAGAAGTCTGCATGTGATAACATGACCCCGTCTACGTGATTTCCATGAAAGTTTATATCTGGCTCTTTATTGAAAGATTTATCTAGCCATTCCAAATTTCATTCAGATTGAACGAACAGAAATTTTATTATTATTATTTTTTCATGCAGTTCACATAAGTTATCCATATACCGTATATTTTAGCTTAAACGATGGATATTATGTTTGTTGTCATGCCCTGATTTGAAGGAATGAATGGGTAATATGGCGTATTGCGCAGAAAAGAAAAGTTTTCAATTCGCCATATGAAGTGGCTGCTTTTTGATTAGTTATTTTTTGTTATCAGTTTACTAAATATAAATATCATGAATTATTATTCTTTACTTATTGTTTTAATCGCAGCAAAAGACGTGACCTGCTGTAATTAGTAAAGTGCATTACAAAAACGCTGATTGCATTTTACAATCTAAGGTATTGCTATTATTTATTTTCTTAAATCACAAAAGTTTCGTGAAATAAGTGTTAAATTTCGATTTTTATAAAAAAATTTGGGAGAAAATAAGTGTTACAAAACACTGAGTGAACATTTTTTTGTGACGTTTGTGGAATAAATGAAAACAAATATTTTTATATACTGTCAGTTAATCAGTTAGTAATTAACTGGTAAGAAGAAATGCGTTATTTACTTTTCATTTATATTAATCACAGAAAAGAAAAAAAGATACAATTTAATAAATAAATCTGCGAACCTAACTTTTTTTTAGATGATACGAGAAGACCCTATTCAAATCCGAATATTGAAATTGTAAAGGGGACCATCATAGTTTGTTATGGCCCTTTTTATTATTTTAAATTGAATTTGACAATGCCTTGGATCATCTTCCAACTTGATAGTGTTTATCACTTTTCAGATTTCTCGTTTTTCAGTCTCATAAATGAATTAAAATTTATTCCTCTATTGGAGAGATTAAAGAATTCAAGTTGAAGATGTCCTGGAGTTTTCAGTGGTTACCTGCGATTGATAACTTTATTGAACTTTATCGTTTCTTCCATTAAAGGATTCTTAATATAAATTCTGAACTGATTTGTAGTAAAACCGTAAAGAATTTGACTGTGCAGAAATGTATATTTTGAATATATGCAGAGGCAGGGATTTGCGATATAAAATCTTTATTTAAATTCTTCGGATCCAGTTAATAAGAGGGTTCTACACTAAAATTATTCTCACGAACTTCGTGTGCGACTAATAACAAGGAAGGCAGCCAGAAGACCACTAGAAATTTATGGAGTATTTTTGAATGCAACACGGACAGTGAGGCAGTTATTTTATTACTACCAGTATTGTTCTTTCTAATAGAAAGACAGCAAAGCGATTTTAAGATATTTGGTGTTTTATTAAAGTGAGCAACGCATTCTACTTCTACAGCCACTGGTGTCCACTGGCTAAACGAATGTTTCCAATGAAATACATAGATGAAATGAACCATGTCCGTCCCCTATTTGCCTCACAGCTGTAAGGTATTCACAAGAGCATATGGCCCCAGCAATAAACCTTTATATTGTTTTCCCAAACAGTGGACTTCCGGGTTTCGGAAGGACATAAAATGCAGGAGGAAGGATGCAATATAGTTGTGAGCAGGCTATAAAATCGTGGATATCAGAAGCTATCAACAGACTCTGGTCCTCACCTAGCTTCCGACTATACCCAATGGCCGTGTACGGCAGATAAGGACATCATCCGGCACTAGGAGGGAGCCGAACCATGAAAACGTAAAGCAAAAAGCGTCTGTAAGTTGTTGGTTTGTCGTCTGTCTGTGAGCAGTGGGGCGGATGTAAGAAGTCTTAGCGCCCCCGCTCACATAAAGACGCCACTGTTCTCCTCTTTTCCTATTCTGTTATCTGTTTCTTCAAGATTATCCCCTTCCAGCGTCGTGGGAGGGGCTTTTGGGAACGCCCAGATGTTGACACAGATAAGGAGGATGGCCCGAGGTTAGCTGAAAACGAAGTTTGGAAGACAGTGAAGCGAATTCGAGTCTAGCGCAAGGTGGTAAAGAAAATAATAGGAATGCGAAGAAACAACAGACATTAGATGGGAAATCGAACGATTTTTCGATGTAATGGAGAATCTAACCATTTGGAAAATTTTCGGAACGGATCTTGTTGTTACTCTTGACAAACCTATTGTTATTCTGGCATCCTTAAGAGATTGACTTGATTAATGGAAACTAATAATAATTATTGCGCAAAAGTGATCACACCCTGATCAGGTCACTCGGATGTTTTTTAATCTCGAGCCAGTGATTCGACTGCAAAGTGGGCTTAATATTATCGAACTGCGAACCGAAAAAATTCCTGATGATCATTGATATAAAGGACTCTCAGTGGGTTGAAGAAAACGGTCCATAAGTTATCTTTTAATTGTTTGTTTTTAAAAAAAAAATATAGACAGTGAATCACATGATCCATTAGCACTGCTTGATTCCATTTAGTAATTTCTTACGTGTGCCAGTGTACTGTCGGCCCTATGTACTGAAAACTTTCTACACTAGTTGGTTGGTTGTCCTGGGTTTGTAGGCTCAAAAATTACTGAGGCCACATTACTCTCAAATAGTTTGCATGTAATCCAGAATAATGAAATCACGAGTGAAACATTTGTGGACTGCATTAAATCAGATCGAAGAATCTAAAGTGAGAAGGTATTTTGAACAACAAAAACAAGGGCGGTGATTCTTATATTGAGATAAATTAATTAAAATAATGAAAGAACATAATTTTATATAAATTTCATCCAGCTGTCGACGAAAATCGAATTTAGACCTTTTGTAGAGGTTTAAGTTCGTTACTATCTATTGGAGGAATTTCTAAAGTCCTCTTCAATCCAGGTTGTTGTTAGTCGATCTCAGGCTGAGAGTGTAGAGATTTTTTATATGCTATTCCCGGTTTGAATTTTCACAACATGCAAATTAAAATACTGAAAACTCCCAATCGCTTGGAAAGAAATGCACCTTTCACCTATGGTTTGTTGTTTAAAAGTTAAAAGTCGTAATAAAACTGGAAAAAAACGCGGAAAAAACAAGAGTCATAACTCCGGACTTACGTGCGAAAACCAACAGTTGAGTTAATATCTGTGTTTGAAGAAAACTGTATTAAGAAAAATTTCTTAGTTTCCAGGATGCATGCCAAACGCGCGAGTCAAATTTTATTCTGATTTTACTGCCATGTTTGTAAGAGGTTGGCGTGTAATTTGGCCGTGAGAACTTTTAACCGAGAATTCTATTGAAACCATTGAGTTGCGATGGATCTGTATATAAACAACTCGTACCTAGAATTCGATTTTATCGAAACACCAGCAGAAATCAATCAAAGATGGATGAAACGAAATGTACTTAGTTTGGTGGGGAAAGAATTTGTACGCGAAGTAAAACTGGTGATAATCAGCTCTGGTATTAGACGTATTGGTTGATCCATATTTTATTGTAGTACTACCTATGTGGAAATTGTTACGGTTTTGTTGGCGTTGTATTAAATAAACTACACTATGTTATATTGGTGTTCTGGATGTCATGTTTCAAGGTATCTTTATAGTTGGTAAAATAGGTGCCAAGTCTATTGTAAGAAGAAATGATACATCTACCAGGAAAAAACATTTTTTTAATTGTTTGGCTAAACTGTATGGGAGGATTATTTTATTTTTGTATTTTTTGCCATCGACTGTATCATTATGGGTGGAGGGGTGATTGTTTGGCCTATTTTTCACTTTGAATAAATATTGTCTAAATGAGATAATACACTATTCTAGATGGTAGATGACTCTCATCAATACCAGCACTTGGCTTTGTGGAAGTCTGAAGTAGTGGAACCCATGTTTAGTCTCCAGAGCTTCTGTCTTTTGAGGTTATGATGGAAATCGTGGCAAGATTCAATCTTCCTCACATTTCGAGGGTACAGCTCTAAAACGGTGTTCACAAGCCGGCCGCTAGATAGTCCACCGCACCGAACCTATCGGTAACTCTCTAGGAATTCCAGAGCAGGTAGTGTGTTATCTCGCTGCCTCTACTGTGCCAGATACTGACTGGGGGGAAGTCCGAGTAGTTTGTATGCGGGGTACATTGTAGAGGCCACATTATGTCAAGGAGCTGGATATATTATTACCATATGTACACCATATCCAAAATTTTCATTACTTCATACAGCATATTTCCCCCCCCACGTTTTCCTATTGAATATACCATGAATTGTCAAAATAATAGAACAAACTTATCTGCGAAAAGATCTAAACCTCCCAAACATTTCCTCGTTCATTATACAAATATACATTGTCTCGGTTCGAATCTCCATGATTTCCCCTTCCAGTCTGCCAAATTCCATGCAATTTTTCTGAAAGAAACCCAATTATCGGTTAATTCAACCACTGCTCATTTCAATTGTCCGAATTATTCGCTGTATGATTCCTTTCGCTTCAGATATGGTATGGTACTTGTGCATATGTCCGTTCTGATATTCCTTGTCGAGACTTAATAATTTGGAATCTTTTTCCTTTCGATCATCTCTGGCTTAAAATCTCTCTACCACATTCAGTCAAATTCATCTGTCGCCTCTATCGTTCTCCCAGCTCTACTGATCACTTCCCCCCTTTCAATCTTGTCTCCAGTCCAACTTTCCTAACAGTGAGGCAATTTTCCTTGGTGATTTTAATGTTCACTACTCCAGCTGGCACCCATTTTCTGATCACACGGACCCAGCTGGTCGAGATGCTGAGGCTTTTGCAATTACTAATGACCTCACACAGATTGTTCATTTACATACCAGACAATCCAAACCACACAGCCAACAGGCTTGACGTTTTTCTTACAAGTAATCTTTCTAAGTATACAGTCGAGGTGAGTGGGCCTCTTGGCACCTCGTATCACAACTTAGTGATGGTCTCTTCTTCAATGGATCGGATTACTGTTTCAAATCTTTTGATGTTAACGTTTGCTGAGATCGTGTCAGTGAAATTATTCTTGTGGGGATGAAATAGTTAATTCCACACTCGACTTAAAATCTCGTCCTTTATATAAACCTTGGTTTTCCAATAAATGTGCTAAGGCTGTTCAAGATAAGAATGTTGCATATCGCAATTCGCTTATATTCAAATCTCCAGGTTAATTTTCTGCCTACACCAAAGCTCGCAACAATTGTAAAGCAGTTATTGATTAGTCCAAACTAGATTTCGAACAGGCTGAGTAGAAAACTTACTTCTTATCTAAATGGTAGTCAAGCATTCTAGTCTCTTTGCCAAAGCTATTTGCCAAAGCCGCTAGAGTTTTCCATCTCTGTTCACACTTCTATCAAAACCAAATGGTTCTATTGCTACTTTAGCCAAAGAGAAAGTTGACCTGCTAGTATTCTGCTTTTCTTTCAAAACTTGTGCAATCGATGATCTTGGTAAACCACCGACAATTTCGAATACACTCCATTCAATGCTTCCTGTAGTCTTGATTCAAAATGAGTCAGAAGTATTTTAAACAATCTCAATACCAAGAAGGCTCCAGGTCCTGAGGTTATTTTTCCTCTTATTCTCAAAACCTGTGCTCCTGAATTTATTCCTGTTTTATGGTGCCCTTTTTCTCTTTCTTATTCCAGGGGTGTTTTCCTTTCTGCTTGGAAACTTGCCCATATCCAACCAGTTTTAAAAAAAGCTGACAAATCCCTCTCATCCAATGTAGTCCCATTGCACTTACTTCCACTCTTTCTAAAGTAATGGCGAAATCAATTAACCGCCAACTCCTAAACTATCTAGAAATCTTACAGATCAATGATCGCCAATATGGAATCCGTCAGTGTCGATCCACTGGTGATATTCTGGCTTATTAGCATCATTAGAGGCATACGATGCAAGAAAGCACGCTTGAGCAGCATCGGCCAAAAAACAAAGCCCTCCAATTTCACCCCTCCATTCGTTTCAAATGCCTGTCCAGCTCAGCCTTAAATTTACTTAGGCTATCAATTTCCACAACAAAAGATGGAAGCCTGTTCCAACAATCAATCACCTGCTGGCTAAAGGCAAATTTCCGCACATCTATTCTACAACTGTCTGTCTTTCCTCAATTTGAGTCTGTGCCCCCTCAGGTTCTTAGTCTGCGCAGGAGGAAGAATCCCATCAGAATTCAGCTTGCTCAACCCATTCAAGGCCTTATACACCTCAATCAGATCACCTCGCAGGTGCGTACTTTCCAGGCGCTGCAATTTGCAGAATTTAAGCCTTTCTTGGTATGAACACCTCTTTGTTCCCATCACCAACCTTGTTGCCCTTCTCTGTACTCGTTCTAGCAACTTTACATCCTTCCTAAAATGAGGCCTCCTGTCCTGTACACGTGCTCTAGGTGTGGTCTCACCATTGCCTTGTACAACGGGATAATCACCTCCCTCTCCCTGCTAGCAAAATTCCTATATATCATTGACAAGACTCAGACTCCATGACCTGCCCTGGCCGCCCGTCTGCACTGCTCAGCAAACTTCATATATGACCGTACAATTACCTCCAGGTCTTTTCCTCTTCCTTGAGTGCAATACTACACAGTTGGTACGTTTCTCTTGGGCTGTTGCTACTCATATGCAGTACTTTGCATTTGTCAATTTCGATTTCCATTTCTCAGCCCATATGCCCAACTTATCTGTATCCTGTTGGAGTAGCATACTGTTTTTACTGTCGTTAACAACCCTGCCAACCTTTGTATCATCTGCAAACTTTGACATTAATCTTGATATACCTTCATCAATATCATTGATGAATACGCAAAACAACAATTGGCCCAGCACCGAACCCTGGGGAACGCCACTAATAACACGAAGAGCAGTGTCCACTGATTGCCACTCTCTGTCGTCTCCCACTCAAACATCCCTTTATCCATTGTACCAACTTACCCTTAATGCCATACTAATCCAATTTGTTCAGCAGTCTTCCATGTGCAACAGTATCAAAAGATTTCCTGAATGTTGTTACTCTGAATCCACTTACAGAATCCACTTTTCTTCTTCCTCATTTATTCCAACTTCTGTTTTCTGGCACAACGTTCTTTCGTAAGTATTTCCTGAAAATTGCAATCTACCGAAATTAAGTCTGTCAAAAGCATCTTTCATCTTCTCAAACTTCACCCGCCCATCTATTGTACGGTTCTAATGCCTCTAGTCTTTGAGGTTTTCATATTAAAAAACTCATTAACCAAGAAAATAGAAACTCTTTGCAATTTAAGTCAACACATCAACAAATAAACTTACAGTATTCAAATGTAAGCTGTCGCATGGTATGATCAAAAGTTCCTTGATGTCAGATAAATACGCTCTTGTAGGGCTTCTTAGAGAAGACATATGATCTTTCCCGATTTTCAGAAAAGGTGTTATTGTTGTAGCGCGTTTAACAGGACTCCCACAATTGAGAAAACAAAGGAAATTACTGATGTTGCAGAAGCAATAATCTCAAAAATACATAATGAGTGGGAGATGAAAGGGAATCACAGCGCTGAAAAGAGAAATGCGGCAGAAGCTGCATTTCTTCCTTTTACAGCGAATTTTATGTCAGTATGGCAATTACAGCGTCCAGAAAATTACGGAAAAATTCAGTTTTGGGAAAGAAAGAGCGAATTTTGCGGCGGAATTTAAGAATCTATGATTTGGTTGCCTATACAAAAGGTACTTCTTTCTTTAAAGAAAGTCGAAAAATTCGATTAAAATGGTGTCTCGACTGGATTGTTGAACATTGTAATACGATCATCTCTTCTGGCGAGTCTCGATTTATACTTTTTTGCACCAATATTAGGGTGAAAGTGTGTTGTGAACTTCATGAAGCCAGATGTCCAGATTGTTTGGGGTCCAACTATTCAAGCGGATGATGGTGATATCATGGTATGGGTTATGTTCTGTTGATGTGTACTGGCTCCACTCATACAGTTAAAAGGTCGTGTTACCTCCAATGAATATCTTTCAGTCCTTTTGAACCGACTTGACCTCGCAGTGCTTCATTTTTACCCGAATTGTGATTGATTCTTTCAAGAGGAAAACTCGTGAAAAATTGTATCTGAATGGTTCGAGAAACATTCTTAATATTTCCAACATCTCTCCTCGGTGCCTAATTCTTCAGATATGAATCCAATTCAGAATGTCTGGAATATGATGGAAAGAGCAATTTGGCTTCGCAGTTCTCTACCGACCTCAATAAAGGAGCTGAAAAATATTTTGATTGAAGAATGACCGAATTTGAAGCCTAAACTCCCTTAGATACCGAGTGGAAGATGAAGATGCCAGGACGTGTACTGACTGTAATTCGATCCACAGGTGGCCCTATTGGATAATGAATAAAGGTTTCTATTTTGTTGGCGAGGGAGAGTACAAGACAATGTACTCTCAATAAAATCGCAGTGAGACAAATAAAACTTGTAGTACTGGCTCATTACTTAATAACCAACAATTTAGTTTACTCACAATTTATTTCTCCTTGAACTTAAATATTCTTTTAGCGGCATGGTGCACAAGTATATCAAGAACTGAAAATCAGTGAAATAATGTGCACTTAAACCGTGTATGGAGTGTAATCTACTTTTAATTTCTTATAAACAATTACAGATTATTCTGAGACGTCTCGTGGTGCTTCCTGTGTCGCTTCTTCAGTGAATTCCTGTTTTACTGTCCTTACGATAACATCAGTCTCACATATCAACTTGCTGGTATATGAGGAAGAACGACGAAACGTCTGAGAATAATCTGCAATTCTTTAAGAAATTAAAGGCAGATTACACTCCATGAGGGTTTAAATAAGTGCTCATTATTTCATCAATTTCCAGTTCCATCGAACTTAGTCAACATGCACATTCCTTTTTGGGATCCCTTCGGTGGGTAGGCATTGCACCATCACAAATATTGTGGCTATACCTCATCCCCGGGTTTTACAAGGACTTCACAATGCGTACTTGTCCTCTTCGGTAGCACTGGTAAAATTGCTGACCTCCCCATACCGGCTGAAAAAGACATCCCCAGTTCGAATCCAATCAATGAGGCAAGGAATTTTATGGCTATTTTTCAAACGTGGCTCTGAGTTAGTCGGTCTCAATCAACGGTAGCATGGGTTTTTCTTCAAGAAAACAGCAAATAGACCACAGAACACTCAATTTACAGACATTATATGAGGCGCAATATGGCCTAAATTGCTGATGCTCCTAAAACCCTACAACTACCAACCAGCCAGTGCCTACCTACCCAACAACGAGATGCAAAAAAATCTTGTAACCAGGGCATGATTATGAGCATACACTTTAAATACATACGAAAACAACTCGTGAAGTGCCTCCACAATATCAGAGATAAAAAAGACTCGCATTAAATGTCACATTTGAAGCATTCTTGTTTAATTTATTGATAAAGTTTCTCAACCAGAGGAAATTTACCAGATGTAGAATATCGCCAAAACTGAATTTTGGAAAATCCTGTAGTTTTGCTGAGAATTCTGAAAGTTCTAGAAATTTTAGGCGCCTCATTTAATTTGCTTTAATTTTTTATTATTATGTTTCTTACGCAGACTTCCATTCATTGCTAACCTTCTGTATTCTCGATCTACGAGTCATCGTGTCTGGAAAAGCAGACGAGTTCAGCGTAGCCTTCTGCGATTCGTATTTCCAATACTTTGTACAATTCAGGCACCATTTTTTAAACCAAAAACGCTTGTTTCTTACGTAAAACGTCCGGTAGGAATGCGTAGCCCGTTTGTGTGCATACTTTGCCCCCCCCCCCTTTCCCCATCGTCTCGAATACCGTGTCTTTTTATTTATTTTACAAGATTTCATTTTCTGCTTTTCGACGAACGAACAGAGGAGGAAACCAAAATAATCAAAATAGCACTGCCGCCTCTATCAGAAGATACGATTCAGGAAATTGCACTTTCCATTACGACCCCACGAAGGCTCGCAACAATATTTCCTCAGCTAGTGCACGTTTTCGATATCTAGCAACAGCAGCGTGAAAATAGTTTCTTGTTTCTTTGCCATGAAAGTATGGTTTCTTATTTGTTATTTACAGACGCTTGCCTTGGTAACTTGTCTCTCGTCAACTTTATACTTCTGCCTACAACACATGCTTCGAAAACAGAAATCTGCGACGCTTTTACTCCGGTATGTCCCTGCGATAGGACTGGCATTTGTACGAGGGAATTTGTGATGTAAGGGAGTGATAAA